>NC_134707.1:12986844-13116844 GCF_043290135.1 Rhipicephalus microplus
ATGCAAACAAGCCCCGAAAATGCGATAAGCAATGAAAATTTCCCAAGGGACTCAGCGAAAAAAATGGCAGTATATCCACGGAGTGAATGATGGAGAGTGGGGCGAAGCATTCGTCCGTCCATGCGTCCGTCTGTGTGACCGTCCATGCGTCTGTTTGTGCGCCCGTCCCTGCGTCCATCCATGCATCTGTTTGTGTGTCCGTTCGTTCATCTATTCAACACTCCAAGTCCCACCATCTCGCATCTTTTTATCATATATTCCCCATATAGAAGCACCGCCATACAGCGGACATTCCAAGGACTAAACGAGAGGTGGCACACGCACACTTTCTTACGGCCTGCGCTTTGGGTCCACTTCCCACCTTTAACCACCTCGAGTTCATGGTATATTCTAGTCCACTGTATTCATGGCGCTGCGACCAAACGCTCGCTAAACCTTTGGAAAACCAAGGAGGTTACGCCCAGCGAGTATAACGTAGCAACCTTTCCCTGTCAGATAGGGCTCAATTTACATGCCAATGGCTGCTAATGAGAAATGAGAGACAGGAGAATTCGGCTTTTACTTTCTTACGGCTTGCGCTTCGTATCTACTTCTCATTTTTAACCACCTTGAGTTCATTCATGGTATATACAAGTTCATTGTATTCATGGCACTGCGGCTCAACGCTCGCTAAACCTTTCTAAAGCTAAGGAGGTTACACCCACCGAGTATAATGTAGCATCCCTTTCTTGTCCGATAGTGCTTAATGTACATGCCAATGGCTGCTAATGGGGATCGCAGCGTGCGCGTTGACTAAAAGCCGAATGCTCATGTCTCTCATTCCCCATTAGCAGCCATTGGCATGTACATTGAGCACTATTTTTTATTGTTAAACAACGCACAGAAGAAATCTCTCACTGGCACCACCTTGGAGGTCAAGTGTTATACCTATTTCGGGTATGTGGCACTGGTGGTTACATACGAGGGACGCCCAAGCCACGCCATAAGGAGCTTCGCACCTAAAAAGCAGGGCCAAATCCGCTTATTGAAGGCGGAATTGTCTCTCTGTTACCGGCACGTTCTCAGCACATGTCATCACCGCGTTGCTCATCAAATCCGCCATCATGAGTGCCACTGCGTTCAGGAGCTGCTCTTATGACGTCACGTTCAAGCCATTTGTCGTCGTCGTCGTCGTCGTCGTCGTCGTCGTCGTAGTAGTAGTATAGTAGTAGTATAGTAGTAGTAGTAGTATAGTAGTAGTAGTAGTAGTAGTAGTAGTAGTATAGTAGTAGTATAGTAGTAGTATAGTAGTAGTAGTAGTATAGTAGTAGTAGTAGTAGTAGTAGTAGTAGTATAGTAGTAGTATAGTAGTAGTATAGTAGTATAGTAGTATAGTAGTATAGTAGTAGTAGTAGTAGTAGTAGTAGTAGTAGTAGTAGTAGTAGTAGTAGTAGTAGTAGTAGTAGTAGTAGTAGCAGCGGTAGTAGCAGCAATGGATTCAGAAGGTGAGTAAAGGGGAGTACAGGATTCAACGTTTACTGAATAATCAATTTCAGCTGATAACAAAGTTAGGACACAAAAGTAGAACAAAAGAGATCTAGTGTACATATTTTAAATAATCCTAGTATACAATTCTAGCTACAAAACACATCAGAACACGCAAGAACATAAAAAAAACGAAAAAGGCACACGTAATAAGTAACCTCAGTTTACAATGTTTGTTAGTGCAGCGCGAAACAGCTGATAATCAGTAATCGCAGCAGTCGCTCCAGGAAGATGGTTCCAGTCTTTGCTGGTGCGTGGGACAAAAGATTCTGAACACGTAATTGTTTGGCATATAGGTATACCAACTTTGTGCGCATGATCGATGCGAGAGGACACGTAGGACGGTGAAAGAAAAAGATTAGCACGAAGTTGGGGGCTATTATGGAAGATTTTATGAAAAAGGCACAGGCGAAAAAACTTACGAGGAGAAGAAAGGGAAGTCAGCTGCAACGAGTTTTTCATAGCTGTAACGCTTGCTGTTCGATCGTAATCGTGTAGGATAAACCGGGCAGAGTTATTTTGGACCAGTTCGAGGGCTTTGATAAGGTAAACCATGCTGGGATCCCAAACTGAAGCAGCATATTCTAATTTGCTTCTAACCAAGTTCTTATACATCAGTAGTTTTAGAGAGGCAGGTGAAGAAGAAAAATTGCGACGAAGATAGACTAACATACGGTTTGCATTGTTAATATTGTTGCTTATGTGAACGGACCAGGTCAGGCAAGAAGTAATGTGCACACCTAAGTACCGGTAGGACGAAACACAACCGAGTAGAACATTATTAAGATGGTACGAAGCGGGAGTGGTTGAAGTTCGACATACGCGTAAAACTTTACACTTTTTAATATTAAGGTTCATTAGCCAAAGACTGCACCAGTATGAAATAGCGTTAAGGTCGTTTTGTATAATACTAACATCGCTTGTGTCATTAATTTCACGAAATATCACACAATCGTAAGCGAACAGGTGTATGTTTGATGAAACGGAATCAGTGAGGTCATTGATGTAAATTAAAAATAAGAGGGGGCCCAGGACTGAGCCTTGGGGTACGCCCGAATTAACAGAACATTCTGGGGAATTATATGAGTTGGCTGCAACAAACTGTGTACGGCCACACAAAAAGTGTTCAAGCCATTTGAACACATCACGATCAAGGTTAAGTTTGCTAAGTTTCAGGAGCAGGAGATTATGGGACACTTTCTCAAAGGCTTTTGCAAAATCTAAAAAAAATACAGTCCGCTTTGGAGCGACGGTCAAGAATGCGGTGAAGCTGGTGTGTAAAAGACAGTAATTGGGTTTCACATGAAAATCCCTTTCGAAAACCATGTTGTGCATCCGTGAAAAATGAATTGGATTCGAGAAACGTTACGATGCTTGTGTACAAGACATGCTCCAAGACTTTACAAGGAATGCTCGTAAGGGATATAGGGCGGTAATTTAAAGGAGATTCTTTGCTACCTGATTTGTGAACGGCGACCACCTTACCGATTTTCCACTGGATGGGTTGGGACCCGCTGTAAATGGATTGTTGAAAAAGTTTGGTAAGAAGATTTGAAGAATACGAGGCCGTACCTTGAATAAGTTTAGAAGTTATAAGATCGACACCTGGGCTTGAAGAGGGCTTAAGTGACTGTATTATTTTAGAAATTCCCCGAGTGTCAATAATAATTGAATTCATGAGTGAATAATCGTGCAGCTTTGGGGAAGGAATAGATGTACTGGAAGAAACCACAAAATTACTACAAAAAAACCTGTTCAGGACAACCGGACACTCATTGTCGGTGATGGATTCGTCATTATGGTCCAGCAGTTTAATTGACTCAGTCGTGCTTGGATTAATTACACGCCAAAAGCTTTGAGGATTGTTTAGAAGCAGGCTAGGTAAGGTACTCTGGAAAAAGTTGGATTTTGCATTTTTGACAGCGGATACATAGGAATTGTTGGCTACTTTGTATGCAACCCACCGAGCGTTCGTGGCCAGCAGTTTCGCTTTACGGTAAAGGCGCTTCTTGCGGTTTGATAGACGTGTTAAGTAGGCATTGTACCATGGACTCTGGCATGCGAAGAGATTTTGCGAAGCGGGATGTATTTGTTGGTTAGCTCGTCGACTTTTCGCAGGAATAAGTTCCAGTTAGCTTCAACAGTACGATTGTCGAAATTGTCTAGAAAAATGTCAAGAAAAGTGGACAGTTCAGTGTTAATGGCATCGAAATTTCCTTTCTTATAATCACGAATTTGCTTAGTTGTCTTACGTGTTTCTAGAGCTGGTACTGCGATGTCGAAAGAAAGGATTAAAAAGCAGTAGTAGTAGTAGTTGTTGATGTCTCGGATACAAGGGCATGTACAGTAATAAAAAAAGAGTCATAACACTACAAAAAACGAAACCAGAGTGACTGTTAGCATGATGGATACGAAACTTCCGCACCGGAGGCAAAGACCAAACGACAAGACACAGAAGCAATGCATATGGGAACATATCAATGAAGAGCACAGATGTGGACTCGACAGAACTCAAAAAACAAAAAAATACTTTCTTGAAGTACTGAGACTCAAAGTACAGTCCCGGGTGTTCTTCAGCCATGGCCGCTCTAGAAAAAAAGTTTCAGGCCGTCTACGAACGGATGCGGAAGTCAAAGCCGGAATATTTCGCATCTCGGAAAAAAACTGGCGTGTTCTTCCGCGTGCGTTGTACCGGAAAGATACTCCACGAACACTACTGTAGCTCTAGGGAATGCTGGCGAAGGCGGCACTCACAGGCGTAATTAGGGAGTAAGGGCAATCGTTAATGGAACAGAAAGAACTGACGGCTACAGGAAGGCATCTCCGACCTGCAGCAGAAGTGTACCATGGTAAAAGCATGGTAAAAGTTCGGGCCCCATGTTGTCTGCCACTGTGGCGGCAAATGTAATTACTGATCAACCCGGTAATTCGAAGGCGTGGCCGAAAGGACTGTGACAATGCAGGCTTGTCATCCATGTGATCTGACGTACATTAATGAGTGATGTTCACGGAGTCAATACATTAGGCGTATTTGCCTTGTATGCGTAGGGCGTACTCGAGATGATTAAACCGACCGGCTTCCTTGATTGTCGAGGGCACGCAATAATGACACAAATTGAAAGTACCCGCTTTGCAATCTCTTATTCACTTGTTTAACATAGCCTTAGGAAACAAAACTTATTTGAAAAGGGGAGGGGCAGATGTTGACGCTTATAAAAGAAATAGAAGCTTGGTTATAGATGCAATATTAGCAAATCTAGAATGACAATGAGAACATGTGAGGTTTCACCTCACAAAACCAAAATATGATTGCGAGGGACGTCATAGAGGAGGGCTACGGAGGGCTTACGGAACACCAGATGGTCTAAATGTGCACTGTCATCACACAATACACGGGTCCCTACCATTTGTATTCTATAGATAACGTAGTCTATGATGAAATACAGACTAAACCCTATGGAATATTGAAGAAATTGGAGTCCGAGTTGCAAATAAAATGCATGCTAAATGAATATATATTTTAGTAGACGTAGATCATTCCCCTTGAATTGATAAAAAATTACCTTACTCCATCATTTACAGCATGTAGTCAGACCGTAAAACTCTTGGGTTTCTGACGTATTTGTGTATTCAAGTTGTTGTTCAAGGTGTTGTTGTTGTCCTCGCCGCCACCACCGCCGCCGCCGCCGCCGCCGCCAACAACAACAACAACAACAACAACAACAACAACAACAACAACAACAACAACAACAACAACAACAACAACAACAACAACAACAACAACAACAACAACAACAACAACAACAACAACAACAACAACAACAACAACAACAACAACAACAACAACAACAACAACAACAACAACAACAACAACAACAACAACAACAACAACAACAACAACAACAACAACAACAACAACAACAACAACAACAACAACAACAACAACAACAACAACAACAACAACAACAACAACAACAACAACAACAACAACAACAACAACAACAACAACAACAACAACAACAACAACAACAACAACAACAACAACAACAACAACAACAACAACAACAACAACAACAACAACAACAACAACAACAACAACAACAACAACAACAACAACAACAACAACAACAACAACAACAACAACAACAACAACAACAACAACAACAACAACAACAACAACAACAACAACAACAACAACAACAACAACAACAACAACAACAACAACAACAACAACAACAACAACAACAACAACAACAACAACAACAACAACAACAACAACAACAATACACACAATAAGACTTCGAAGGAGACCGCAGTGGAGGACTCAAGAAATTTCGACCACCTGGGGCTCTTCAATAATCAATAATATGAGCTTACGAAGTTATTCTAGAAATCTAATACCGAGAGTCTTCAGGCCTAGAAGTGAAAACAAAAAAGGAAACGCAGGTTCGTAAACACCAGTTCTAACAGCTTGGATAGACTCATTTTAGCGCAGCCTATAACGACAATAGGTCGGACGCACTGTTATGGCCTCAACTATAGGGTTCGAAGTAAACCACACGAACAATTTAGACAGAACGCATAGCTGGAGTCAAACGTTTAGAGGCCTCGAGACGTAAGAACGCCCAGGTTCCAACTTGCATTTCACAAAGGCGACCCGAACGGCGTTATAAGGCTACCTCCGGACCGTATTCCAGGAATATTTTTCGAGGGGAGGGCACTTGCTGAAAGTCTGACTATTTCAGAAAAAAACAACACCTATTTTCGTTATTTATTTTCGGTGAAACACCGGCACCCATACGAATATTTGGGTGGAATATCTTAATCCCGAAAACACCATTCTTACCGTGATGGGACGCTTGGTAAGCTAGGAACAGAGCAAAAAGAAAATGAGGGTGGAGGCATCACCTTGATATTCCCGCACCAAACATCGTGACGTCACAAATACTGATAGTCTCTATCAGGTCCTACGAAGGTTCTAACTGATAAAGATGAAGTGCATTGTCATCTGTGGGTGGCAAGAAACCTAGCATACGAGGTTGCGGAGAATTCCATCGTAACTTTTTATCGGGAAATTTCATATCATAATATTACCAAAATACATTTTGAAAGTTCGTCGTTACGCACGGAGATCTTGATGTGAAATTTAAAAATGAAACCTCAACCCTGATTTTCTCCGCTAATATTGAACTTATACTATAACAAAACTTGAGACATAATAGTTCTCAGAGTGGCGTTTGCCAATCCAAACCAAGTGATTTTTTTCATTTCGTGTCCCTTTAAAGGGACCCTGCAACACTTTGAGCATGATCAGAAAACGCTGCCGATCGGTAGTAGAGGCTCGGTAGTAGAGACGCGAGATCGGTAGTAGAGACGCGTGCCAAATATTATAGCGCATCACGAGGCCTGGAATTCACAGTAAATTATGAAAGTCAGCTAAAAATTGCTTTTTCTTCTCTCGACAAACTACAGAAGACACTCAAAATTCACTCGTAGAACGCCCATCTATCTAACAGCCCTTGGCCGATTTAAACATGGCGCGCTCAGTCATTACATAGATCGCCACGGGAGGTCGCGGCTTGTCCACGAGTGCGTGCGCAATCACAACGAAAAAGCAGCGCATTCGAAGAAAAAGAGTTCCCAGGGTCACGAGGCTCAGGTGACATTTTCTTTGCCCCTGCCATCTCTCCCTGTTGGCTTCAAGCGCTTTCGTGGGGACGTGAGAAGAGAGAATGCAATAGCACCATGCGACAAATTTAGCTCCACTCGTACTGATGATGTTTAGAGTTTAATGGCGCAAGGCCGACTAAGGGCAAAGAGCGCCAAACAGAAGTGATTACATTAAAGTGACAAGGAAGTAAAAGAACATCTCAGTAAAAATAAACAAAGTAAAAACACAACGTAATGGAAGATGACTGGTCTAAAGGGCCAGGTTGTCAAGCATGATAAGAAATGAGATGTAAAAATTTCACGTCGGTAAGAAATTCTAAAACGCGTTTGAATGAAAACAGTGCTTCGTCTCCTATGAAGTGTGACGGGTGTGGTGGAATATGTCGCGTGTGTAGTTGTGGGAAGTATTTGCGTCGTGTTGTGTCAAGTGCCTTACATTGTATCAGGATGTGGTTCACGGATAGGGCCTCTCCGCACCTGCTGCACAGAGGTCTTGGAGACCCAGTGAGAAGGTGCGAGTGCGTTGCATGAGTGTGCCCTATCCGTAATCTGGCCAAGGCGACTTCAGTGTATCTATTACGTGCGTCGGTGGTGTATGGTCCCAAATGTGGTTTTATTACGTGTAACTTGTTGTCTGTTTGTTCACTCCAGTGTGTTTGCCATGTTTTACGAAGTTGTTGTCTGATGTGTGGTTTCACGTCGGTGTAGGGTAATGTGGTTATGTCTACTGTATTTAGGAGTGTAGCAGCAGCAGCCATTCGATCCGCTGCTTCGTTCCCGGCTATACCACAGTGGCCAGGGACCCAACAAAGAACCAGTTCAAGGTTGCGTACATACACAGACATAACAGCTTTGACAATCAGATTGACAACATGGTTTTTCGAAGGCATTGTTGACGACAGTGCCCGCACAACACTGAGGGAGTCTGTATAGATAATGGATTGTGAGATGTCGCTTTGAAGTATATGATTAACAACAAGAAGAACACCATACGCCTCTGCGGTAAAGATACTAGTATGACTATTCAGCGTTTTAGTGACACTAAGGCCGGGTCCATGCGCAGCGCAGGACACAGAGGTGGCAGTTCTAGAGGCGTCCGTATAAAATTCAGCACATTGATACTTATGCTGCAGATGCAAGAAATGCTGCAGAATAGCACATGTGGGAGCTCGGTTTTTATCTATATGTGTAAAAGATGTGTCACATAAGACAGCGCGGAGAGGCCATGGTGCTATAAAATCTGTTGGAGAACTTTGGATGGTGTCTAGAAAAGAGACAGAAAGCTCTGACGCTTCCTCTCTAGCTCTGTAGGAGAAAGACGCAGAGAACGATGGTCGGTTTAAAAGGAGTTCAGTCATGGACGTATCATAAAAAACTGATTTAAAAGGATGGTGAGGCATGGATGAAAGTTTAAAAGCATAAAGGAGATCTGTGTATGCTCGCTGACGTTGCAGGTTCCATTTGTTACACTCCACATAGAGGCTTTCGACCGGACTAGTCCGGAATGCACCACACGCCAGGCGGAGCCCCAGATGGAGTACCGGGTCCAGCATTTTGAGGGATGTTTTACTTGCTGACCCATAAACAACGCTACCATAGTCCAATCGCGAACCTATTAGGCTGGTAAAAACACGTAATAAAAGTTGTTTGTCAGCACCAAAAGAAATGTGCGAGAGAACCTTCATGATAGTCAGTGTTTTTAAGCATTTATGTTTTAGTTGTTTTATGTGTGGGATGAATGTCAGCTTTTCGTCAAAGATTATTCCTAAAAACTTGTGTTCCTTTTTGACGGGAATTGACACACCATTAAGATGAATGTCAGGATCCGGCCGGATGCCACGCCTCTTAGAAAAAAGAACACAAGTGCACTTCCCCGGATTAAATTTAAACCCGTTCCTATCTGCCCAGCCAGCTAGCTTGCTAACACCAAGCTGTACTTGGCGCTCGCAGACAGATAGGTTACAAGACTTAAAAGATAATTGTACGTCGTCTACATAAATTAAGCAGGAAATCGACGGTGGCAATGCCTTCCTCAGTGAGTTCTTTTTCACAATGAAAAGGGTGCAACTTAAAACACCTTGTGGCACTCCATTTTCCTGAACATGAACTCTAGATAGTGCAGTTCCAACACGCACGCGAAACGTTCTTTCGGACATGTAACTGGCAAGCGTGTTGAACATGTTACCCGAAATGCCAAAAGACTTGAGATCAATGAGGATACCATACCTCCAAGCAGTATCATACGCCTTTTCTAAATCAAAAAATACTGTCATGCAGTACTGCTTGTGGAGGAAAGCATCTTTTACATATGCCTCTAATGCAACGAGTTGATCGTTGGTAGATCGCCCCGCCCTGAAGCCTGCCTGGCAGCCCTCGAGAAGACCGTTGTACTCGAGAAAGTACACAAGTCTCCTGTTTATTATCTTCTCGAAGAGCTTACACAGGCAGCTAGTCAGGGCAATGGGACGATAACTGGCAGGAGAGGAAGGGTCCTTCCCTTCCTTTAGGAAAGCTACTACTATGGCCTCCCTCCAAGAGCGAGGAATGTGCCCCAAAAGCCATATTTTATTGTATAGGTGTAAGAGTGTTTCAAGAGTGTCTGGGTGTAGGTGCTGTATCATGGTGTATGTAACCTTATCTGCACCTGGAGCTGAAGGTTTGCACGTGCTCAAGGCAGCCCTCAACTCATAGAGAGTGAATTCAGAGTTGTAAGAACTGTTCGATTTCTCTTTGTCGTGTAAGGGCTTTTTTCCAACAGATGTTTTGTGTTTCATGAAAGTGTTTGTGTAGTGTGCTGAGCTGGACACGTGTTGGAAGTGTTGTGCGAGTGTGTTAGCCTGGTCTTCCAGTGTGTCCCCTGTTGTACTAACCAGGGGCAGGCTGTGTGTCTGTTGTCCTTTTAGTTTGCGTATTCGTGTCCAGACTTTGTGTGTGTCAGTGTATGAGTTGATGGAAGTGAGGAAGGTGCGCCAGCTGTCCCTTTTCGCCTCACGACGCACTCGCTTCCCAAAAGCCTTTGCCCGTTTAAACGAAATGAGGTTGTCCGACGTGGGGTACCGGCGAAGGACACCCCACGCTTTGTTCTGGGCCTGTCGCGCCCGCCTGCAGTCCTCGTTCCACCAGGGCCGCCTTGGGTTGCAGGACGCACTGGAGGCCAGGGGAATGGACTTTTCGGCGGCGTCAAGGATGTGCGCCGTGATGAGTTGGGCGGCTTCCTCCACGTGTAGGTGTTCTATGGATGTGTGGTGTAGTTGAGATGTTTGTGTGAATGTGCTCCAGTTTGCTTTTGATTCATTAAACCTTTTATGGGAAGATGAACTGCTCGGGCCTGTACCTAGATACGTTAATGAGGTGGGGAAATGGTCACTACCATATGGGTCCGTGCCCACACCCCACTCAAGACATGGAAAGAGAACTGCGGAACCAATAGCCAAGTCAAGATGCGAGTATGTATTGTGTCCTAAGTTATGGTATGTAGGCTGTTTTTTGTTGAAAAGGCATGATCCGGAGGATGTAAGAAACTTCTCTATTAGGCGACCTCGGGCATCCGTTCTGGAGGAGCCCCAAAGAGGGTTGTGCGCATTAAGGTCGCCTATGAGGATGTACGGTTCGGGCAGCTGGTCGACCAGCGCCTCGAAGTCAGAGCTCACAAGTGAAAAATCCGGAGAGATGTAAACGGAGCATACCGTTATCAGCTTATTAAATATTATTGTACGGATCGCTACAGCCTCGAGGACAGTGTTTAAAGAGATAGGGTGGCATGCTAATGACTTCAGTGCGATAATAGCAACACCTCCTGAGGAGTGGGTGCAGCCAACCCTGTCCTTTCTGAATACCATATACCTATTTAAGAAATTTGTGTTTTTAGAATTAAGGTGGGTTTCCTGGAGACACATGATACTTGGCTGTCTGTCATGCAGAATCTCATACACATCGTCCAGGTTTTTAAGGAGGCCTCTGCAGTTCCATTGGATTATGTTTTCTGTTCCCATTATTTGAATTTAAGAATGACTGGAGTGTGTGTGTTTGTGTGTGTTCATGTGTCGTCTTTCGGGGCTGTTACTCTTGGCTTGGGCTTTTTAGGCCCTTCTGGAGACTTGGCCGTCACAGGCCGCTCCTTGCGCTGCGTGGCAGGCAGGAACGGCCAGACATCCATGTCATCATCAGATGTCCGAGGGATGCCCGTCGAGCCGGGCCCCCCGGACTTGGCCCCCTTTCGGGAGCCCTTCGTTTGAGCCGCCACCCCCGGGGGTGCCACAGGTGGCACGGGCGGTGCGGTGGCGGTGGGATCCGGTGCGGGGCCCGCGGTGTCCATCATCTCGGCACCCTCCAACGCACTGGAGGACGGGGAGGCCGAGGCGGGAGCGGCACCGGTCCCGACAGAACTGGTTTGCACCACATCCGCTGCTGCCTCAGCAAGCGGTGTGGCGACAGATTGGGCTGCAAGAGGCAACCCAGGGGGGGGGGGGCGGGGGCGGGACCAAGTCCGACTCGCGGTACTGGGTCCCCGCCGAAACAAGACGCCGCTCCGCCCCCCGGCGAGCTGCGTCGGCGTACCTCCCCAGAGGGAAAGAGGCGAACCTCTTTCGCGCCTCCGGGAAGGTGATGTTCTCTGTGACCTTTATGTTTATTATTTTCTTTTCCAATTGAAACTTCTCGCATTTTCTGGAGTACGCCGCGTGTGGGCCCTGACAGTTGATGCAGAGAAGTTGTTGAGAGCTACAATTATCAGTGGGATGGTCATGTTGGGCGCACTTGGCACAGGTTATTTGGCCCCGACACGAGTTAGTACCATGCCCGAACCTCTGGCACTTGAAACAGCGCCGCGGGTTCGGGATGTACGCTCGAACGGAGCACCGGATAAAGCCTGCATTAATATAATCTGGAAGATTGGACCGATCAAATGTGAGGATTATGTGCCTAGTGGGTATTTATGTGCCTAGTGGGTATTTATGTGCCTAGTGGGATTATGTGCCTCGCCTTGTCATCTCTTCTGATGGTAATGCGCCGAACTGCCGTCACACCTTGGTTTCGCAGGCCTTCAAGGAGGTCGGCCTCTGTCTCGTTTGCCAGATCTGGCTCCGAAATCACGCCCTGGGAGCTGTTGAGGCTGCGGTGGGGCGTGACTCGAATGGCCAGATCGGCGATGCGGGTTTGAGCAAGGAGCTTGTCGGCCTGGTCCTGTCTACTGAGCTCGACAAGGACTTCGCCAGTTCGTTGTTTTTTGGCCTTGTACGACTCTCCAACAACACTCTCAAGAAACTTTGACACAGGAAATACCGACAGTGAAGAAAGAGGTTTAGATTGGTCGACCGATTCCATCACCATGAAGCGAGGAAAGTTGTTCGGTTTGGGAGGACTCAAGTTAGGTAGTGGTGGGAAAGAAACTTCGGTGCGGCCCCTTTTCGGGGGCCGATCACGTTTGGGGGGGGGGGGGGGGGTTGGAAAATGCCATGTGACAGATTGAAAAGCAGGGAACGGGGGTACTTTCGTCGCTCGGTTTACCCTGATGCCGAGAGAGGTCCCGGAGCTCCCTGCCTGGTAGACAGGCAGGGAGCCCATCGGCCGGAGCTTGACCAAGGCTCCAACGGCCACCGTTTACGGCTTCTACCCTTCACCTATAAACACCTCGCCACGGTTGGGCACAGCTTATGTTGGGAGCTCGGGGTCCGCGGTGTCGCCACTCACCGTCACCTAGATTACTCAAGGTGCCCCGTGCGGGGGCTCCACTCGTACTAAACAGATTCTTTAACTTTTTGCGGTGTTGAATTCGTAAGGCAATGATCTTTTCTAGCAAATTCATTTCATGGTTGTTTGAAAAAGTGTTTCAGGGCCCCTTTAAGCACCCTTTTCTTTATGTTATGTGTATTTGTCAAGTGACGGGACTCAGTATTGTGGTTTTTTTCGTGTTATAATTATGCCAAGCTGTTCTTTTTTTTCGCTTCTTTATTTGAGAATCACCTCACATTGCACTGGGTCGTTAAAACTGGAGTTGGGGGGGGGGGGGTGTTATAACTGAAAAAAAAAGGTTTCCAGCTGCAAGACATACTTGTTTTCTGATTTTTTCATTGTGCTACGCTATTCGGAAGAAAATAATTTGCGCACATGCAACTTGTTGACCGGTATAGACCTTGAGCTCGTGATTTATACGTTTAGAAGATAACGATATCAGAAGCAAATAACCTCTTTTATGCCTATCTTGCTGTTATGTATTTAAAAAAACAGCTTCAACTTTAACTTCCATTGGCGCGAGGACAACTCCAAATTCCTTTATGAATTTTTTTTTGTTTGTGCTTTTCTCTTCAGTGAAAAGGAGTAGCCGGTGCTGAGTTCAAGTACCTGTTAAATATATTTTCAATAAAAAAGCGTCTAAATTATTGGACGAATTCAAGGTGACCTCCCAGGTGGTGCTCTCGACTATTTGCAGTGCATTATAGGAAAGTAAATGATCAGGAAGTGATAGACACAGGCACCAAAAGAAGCAGGGTTAGGCGTAAACAGTGTCATACGCTAGGCAAAGAGCTTAGAGCGCAAAACAATGTAGACAAATCAGTCATCATATCCCATCTTTCCCATCGCAGCCTTTGAAGCCTTCCAAACCGACATGAAGACTCACCAGAGCCCACGATTAGCGTTCAGTGCTACAAAAGAGACGTGAAATATTGGACTCGGCACCCTTGAGCGGAACAGAGCTAACTTTTTTTAGTGTAACTCGCAATAATCTGCCTACTCCGATCGTGTGGGAGGTTCCAATATGCTCAAGGAGTTATGGACGGATCAGAAGAGTTCCAGGACAATGTTCATTTTGTTTGTCTTTGAGGCCAGAGTACCATCCTACAACCGTGATAAAAGAGTTGTGACTCTGTAAAGCATCACTTCACTGCACACAACTGAGACAGCGAATCGCATAAGGGGGAAGCAAGCGCATAGCTGCAGTAAGACCGAAAGCCGGCGGTACATCATCTCGCGCCGTGTCGCTCCTAGATGGCAACACCCAGCTCACTGCCGGAGTCTTACACAAAGCGGCTACATGCTGTCAGCCTGGGATTGCCTGGAATATTCGCTGCGGGAATTAATGTCTCATTTAGGACGGTAATGAAGGTATCGAGTTGACTGATCAGTTTCACGGCGCGCAACTATGGATTAATAGGGTACATTGAACTCATTCCCGTACGTTGCAGTGACGGGTTTGTGGCACCGTATGTCCATGCGCAGAAGCAATGCAGACGTCTGCCTGTTCGGAAGTGACAACACACCCCATTTCATCTCTTCTTCTTAAAGAATGGGTTCACTGCCCCACGTAGGCAATCGATCAACCAATCGCTTATTTTTTTCACCGAAGATAGAAATTAAGTATTCAGCAGCCCACTACTTTCCGACTGCGTGCGTTTTGTTCAACGAAGGGGTAAGTATTCAAACGAAGGGGCTGTGCTATTTTACTGATTTGCCCTTACAGGACAAGGGCTTAATGAGGGCATACATGATCCACTGGTAAACGCTGCCAGATTATTTATGTTCACTGTATTTGTCTAGATCGACCAAAGACCCCACAATAGAATAGAGACACAAGATAAACAATAGCACTGGCTAGATATTGTGTCGCTCATATCATTTCTCCACCGTGGGTGCGTGCGTCATGTATGAGGTGTGCGAATGTTTCGCTTAAATATGTTATCAATCATATTGAGCTTCAAAGCATTTGTGACGTGCACCGTCTTATTACACGCGGAAACTTGTTGATGAAGCTGAGCAAAACGTAATTCTGGCAAAGACATACACGCCGTTGTTCTCACCTGAACCTATACTGTTTTTTTCCCGTTTTCTTTAATACACTGAGAAAAGAAAGAAAAGGTCCTCTGGTTCTTTCTATTGTTAGTGCTGACCTGCCACGCATGTGGTTATGTTTAAAGTGAGGCGTGAGTTCTCTTCGGAGGTCCTTACCAGTGGCGGAACTAATTGGGGGGATGGGTCAGTAAAGGCGATCACCCGCCCCCCCTCCCGAAGCCTGTGTCAGCACCCCCCCTCCCCATATCTTCAGTGCTTGCTATCCACCTCTTATCACCAATTAGAACAATTGAATGGGACTACTGTTAGCACATATTAACAATATTTACGCTAAGACAAGATTGTCGTGAATTCTGAAGTAGGTACGATTCACAAGAGCTATTGGTTCTAGTCAACGTTTTAGATATTGTTGGTCCAAATGTTGTGAATCCCTTTTTTGCACTTTTGTAAATGAAACTCATTTTTAAAAGTTTTAATCACGATATACAGATGCTTCACTTTCCAATCAGCGCAGTTACGTTTATTATCGAAGCATAATAGTCTTCATACTATGTGCAATATTTATGTCTGATTAGTGTGAATTTAAGGGTACATTTTAATAATTGTACATTATTACCGCTTCTGTGATGCGCTGTCTTACATTTTTAACATCTATTGTTTGCTCAAACAAACCGCGTACTTTATAGTTGTCATATATCACTTAGATATATACCTTTACTTCAGTTAACTACTCTGCTAAATATAAAGCAGAATTTTTAGTAGAAATGATTGATTTGATTGATCATCATCATCATCATCATCATCATCAGCCTGACTACGTCCACTGCAGGACAAAGGCCTCTCCCATATTCCGCCAGTTAACCCGGTCCTGTGCTTGCTGCTGCCAATTTATACCCGCAAACTTCTTAATCTCATCTGCCCACCTAACCTTCTGTCTCCCTCTAACCCGCTTCCCTTCTCTGGGAATCCAGTCAGTTACCCTTAATGACCAGCGGTTATCCTGTCTACGCGCTACATGCCCTGCCCATGTCCATTTCTTCTTCTCGATTTCAGCTATGATATCCTTAACCCCCGTTTGTTCCCTAATCCACTCTGCTCTCTTCTTGTCTCTTAAGGTTACACCTACCATTTTTCTTTCCATTGCTCTCTGCGTCGTCCTCAATTTAAGCTGAACCCGCTTTGTAAGTCTCCAGGTTTCTGCTCCGTAGCTAAGTACCGGCAAGATACAGCTGTTATATACCTTCTTCTTGAGGGATAGTGACAATCTACCTGTCATAATTTGAGAGTCCTTGCCGAATGTGCTCCACCCCATTCTTATTCTTCTAGGTACTTCAATCTCGTGGTTCGGCTCTGCGGTTATTACCTGCCCTGAGTAGACATAGTCTTTTACAACTTCAAGTGCACTATTACCTATCTCGAAGCGCTGCTCCTTGCCGAGGTTGTTGTACATTACTTTCGTTTTCTGCAGATTAATTTTAAGACCCACCTTTTTGCTCTCCTTATCTAACTCCGTAATCATGAGTTGCAATTCGTCCCCCGAGTTACTCAGCAATGCAATGTCATCGGCGAAGCGCAGGTTACTAAGGTATTCTCCATTGACTCTTATCCCTAACTGTTCCCATTCTAGGCTTCTGAAAACCTCCTGTAAGCACGCGGTAAATAGCATTGGGGAAATTGTGTTCCCCTGCCTTACACCCTTCTTGATTGGTATTCTGTTGCTTTCTTTATGAAGCACTATAGTAGCAGTTGATCCCCTGTAGATTTCTTCCAGAATGTTTATATATACTTCATCTACGCCCTGATTCCGCAGTGTTTGCATGACGGCTGATATTTCTACTGAATCAAACGCCTTCTCGTAATCTATGAAGGCTATGTATAGTGGTTGGTTATACTCTGAGTATTTCTCTATTACCTGATTGATAGTATGAATGTGGTCAATTGTTGAGTAGCCTGTTCGAAATCCTGCTTGGTCCTTTGGTTGATTGAATTCTAATGTTTTCTTTACTCTGTTAGCAATTACCTTTGTAAATAGCTTGTATACTACAGAGAGCAAGCTAATCGGCCTGTAATTCTTCAAGTCCTTGTCATCTCCTTTCTTATGTATTAAGATGATGTTAGCGTTCTTCCAAGACTCTGGTACTCTTCCCGTCAGGAGACACCTCGTAAACAGGATGGCTAGTTTTTCTAACACAATCTGTCCTCCATCTTTCAGCAGATCTGATGTTACCTGATCCTCACCAGCAGCTTTGCCCCTTTGCATGCTCTCCAAAGCTTTTCTGACTTCTATCATTACTGGTGGGGTGTAATCTGGGTTACTTCTGGTTCTTATAGTATTAAGGTCGTGGTTGTCTCGGCTACTGTACAGATCTCTGTAAAACTCCTCCGCTATTTTAACTATCCTATTTATATTGGTAGTTATTTCCTAAGTTTCCTCTTCAATGCTTTGACACTTCGTTTTTCAGAGCGTGTTGAATTCTCTCCATGTTATACCTTCTTACATCGCATACCTTACGTCTATTAATCAACTTCGAAAGCTCTGCCAGTTCTATTTTGTCTGTTGTACTTGACACTTTCATGATTTGACGCTTCTTATAAGGTCCTTCGTTTCCTGGGAAAGCTTGCCAGTGTCCTGTCTAACTACCCTGCCTCCAACTACCGCTGCACACTCCGTAATGATACTCGTCAGATTATCATTCATTGTTTCTACGCTAAGGTTGGTTTCCTCACTAAGAGCCGAGTACCTGTTTTGCAGCGACACTCTGAATTCCTGTACTTTCCCTCTCAGTGCTAGCTGATTGATTGGCTTCTTGCGTATCAGTTTCTGTCGTTCCTTCTTCAAGTCTAGGCGAATTCGAGACCGTACCATTCTGTGGTCACTACATCGTACCTTGCCCATCACTTCCACATCCTGCACGATTCCAGGGTGTGCACTCTTTATAAAGTCTATTTCGTTCTTATTTTCGCCATTAGGGCTCCTCCATGTCCACTTGCGGTTTTCTCGTTTTCGGTAGAAGGTATTCAAAATCCGTAAATTATTGCGTTCTGCGAATTCTACTAGTAGCTCTCCTCTGGCGTTTCTAGTACCGATGCCATAATCTCCTACTGCCTGGTCTCCAGCCTGCTTCTTCCCTACCTTTGCATTAAAGTCACCCATCACTATAGTATACTGTGTTTTTACCTTACTCATTGCCGATTCCACGTCTTCATAGAAGCTTTCAACTGAAGCGTCATCATGGCTGGATGTGGGCGCGTAAGCCTGTACTACCTTCATTTTGTATGTTTTATTCAGTTTAATTACGATACCTACCACCCTTTCATTAATGCTATAGTATTCCTCTATGTTGCCAGCTATGTTTTTGTGAATTAGGAACCCCACTCCCAGTTCTCTTCTGTCTGCCAAGCCCCTGTAGCAAAGGACGTGCCCATTCTGTAGCACCGTATAGGCCTCATCTGTCCTCCTAACCTCACTGAGCCCTATTATATCCCATTTAACACCCTCTAGCTCCTCGAATAGTACAGCTAGACTCTCCTCACTAGATAAGCTTCTAGCGTTAAACGTTGCCAAGTTCAGGTTCCAATGGCGGCCTGTCCGGATCCAGAGATTCGTAGCACCCTATGCTGCGTTGCAGATCTGACCGCCGCCGTGGTCAGTTGCTTCGCAGCTGCTGGGGACTGAGGGCCGTGAGTTATTTGACGTAAGCATGTGGGAGGTAGTGGCCAGATACTGCACCAGGGTGGCCAATCCTCTGGTGAGGGAGTGCGTTCTCGGCGGTGTTTGCCGGTGAGGCCGCACCCCAGGCCTCTTAATGCAGTTCCATCAACACGCGAATTTTTTTGTTTTTTTTAATCCGGTTGGGAACTGCGCGGAACCGGGATTTGAACCACGGACCTCTTGCATGCGAGGCGGATGCTCTAACCACTACGCCATCGTCGCACTCCATTACGCCATCGCCGCACTGATTTGATTGATATCTGAGGTTTAACGTCCTGAAACCACAATTTATTTGAGAGTAATGCCGTATTGGAGGACTCCGCAAATCTCGAGAACCTGGGGTACTTTAACGTGTGCCCAAATCTGAGCAGCAGTTCCGCTTCCATTGATGATGCAGTTGCCACTGCCAGGATTCGACCCCGCGACCTTGGTGTCGACAGCCGAATACCTCAGCCACTAGACCACCGCGAAGGGGCTTTTTTTCCAATTAAATGTATTAAGGGAGACGTTGGTGCCAATGCGTGGCACCGGCTACTCCTCTTGCACAAAGTCGACATCGCACATTTTGTAGCAAGCACAAGGCTATACATATATACATAGCACAACACTCACACAATGAGTGCATGTTTTTCAACACTGAGAGTCCACACCACACAGAAATGTGTCCACACTACATAGAAATGTGTCCGCACCACACTGAGTTTGTAAAAACACAAGTGATGACGCCAATTTAAGTGTTCACACAAAACGTGAAAGCTCAATGAAATGTTTAAGGTGATCTTGTCGCTTAAATACTGAATTGTTTTCAGCAAGGTCTTCCCAAAAATTTTGTACTAAAACACAAAAATACTGTTTTGAAACATACCGCTGTTAACAGTGAAGTACATTTGGTTTTTGTTTAGTAATTTTGAGCTATTTCCGATTCCTCCAGAAAGTGAACGACTGCACGTGCTGCAGTGGCTTGTAGCTTTTCTTTTGGCCATGGACCCAAGATGCTCCACGTCTTCTTGAGCGTCTCCACAAGAGCAAATAGGACTGCAAGCTTTCCTTATTCTATACAGGAAAGCCTTCGTGTAGGCTGTACCAAGTCGAAGCCTCTGGATGACTGTTCTATCGATCGGCTAACCTTTATCGAAATATTATATTCTATACCGGAATCGATGTTATAGCCTTGACCGCCATGCACTCCCTGATCTTCGTAGAGGCAACCGGATACCCGCCCGGTTACAGCGGAGTCTTTCTCCCTCGCTCTTACCCACCCCTTGTCCACTGCTGCTACTCGGATTCGGCCGCCTCCTGCTGCCTGCCTGCTGCCTTGGTGTTGCTGCCCTGGTCTTGCTGCCTTGGTCCTGCTGACCCAGGACCTGCTGCCCTGCCGCCTGGTCGTGCCTGCTGCTTGGTCCTGCCTGCTGACTGCCGGTGCTGCGCCTGCCGTCCTGGTCCTGCCGCAGCCGCACTCGGGGGCCTCCCTGGCCCTGCCATGGTCGCCGTCGACCACCCCGTCCTCGCTGAGGCCCCCTGGCCCTCACACTTAGCGTGGCAATAAGGTCATGGCCTCCGGGGGTCCAACCGTGGACTCCAGCGAGGACTACGGCGACCCTTCTTGGCAGGAGCGCCAGCCAGTGTGCCACGGGAGTACACTTGTAGTGTACTTCCCCGCGCCTCCTGCCATCGAGTGCTGCGAGCTCGGCTGCGGGGCCACTTACAACCCGGCCACATGGACCTCTCGGCGGCAGTCCCTGGAGCGGCACCTGGAGGCGGAGCACGGAACCAGAATAACGAGCACCTCGTACATCTGCTCGTTATGCGGCGACGTCCTGGGCCAAAGACCGATGGCCCATGTTAAATGCCTGGCCAGCGTTCCCACCACCGCCCCTCCCCAGCGCTTCCGGCACCATTGCGAAAAGTGCCCAAAGTCCTTCCCCTCAAGGAAGGGCCTTCACAACCACAAACAGTGGCACTTGAGGGAGGAGGCGAAGCAGGCCAGGCAAAACGTCGCCGAAGGTGCTCCGCCCCGACAGCCGCCCACCAGCGCCACCGGCTCTACCAGCCCCCACCAGCAGGCCTCGCCCGGACGTGCCGCCACTCCGGGGACACCCTCAGTGGTGGCCCCCTCTCCCTTGCAGAGTGGCGCCGGCTTTTCACTGGGCGAGACGGACCAGCAGCAGCAGGCCACCTCCTCATCCACCCAAAGTGCCGCCGCAGGACTCCCTTCACAGGAGGCCCTGCCTACCCCCCTGCCAAGCGGCATCGAGGATTCGGCGGGCGGCCCAGCTGACCACCAGGCAGAACGACCGAGCTCCCCCTCGGACGAGTACTGCAGTCCTACAGAGGGGGAGCTTCCACGGCAGACTGCGGGGCGAGCCATTGGGAGCCCACCACCACCTTCTCCCGAGGCGATGACACCCCGCAGAGTCGACCGGCACAGCGGCAGCACGTACGGCACCCAGGAGGAAGCGCCAGACACCGCCGGACCAGAGAGTGCCTGGGTCTTAGCTGAGATGACGGCGGAGCTGCGGGCACTAAGCCGGTTGCCCGTATCCGAGGAGGAGTGGGCGCGGTTCGAAACCATCCTGGACCGCGCAGAGGCAGCCATTACTGACCACCTAAGGCTGCCCAATCGGGACTCGCGCCAAACACCACCTCGACGCGAGATTAACCCCGATAACCCCTCCCAGATGCAGGCTCTTTACAGGAGGAACCGGCGCCGGGCCGTCCGGCTGATTGCGGAGGGCCCTTCGCAGCTCTGCCCCATTGACCCAGACACGCTTCACGGCTACTACACCCGCCTCTGGTCCCCGGCAGCAGTGGACACGACAATCCTCAGGACGTGAGCCCCTACCAACGAGGAACTGGACCTCTGCCCCTTCTTGGACGAAGAGGTCGCAGCTAAGCTGCGAAGGTGCGAGAGTACAGCTCCGGGAAAGGACCGCCTCACTTACCACCACTGGAGGCAGGTGGACCCTGAAGGGCGGTACCTTGCGGCGGTATTAGAGAGTTTTAGTACTGCGGAATGGTGCTACGTACGCATCACGCAAGCGCCTTGCGTTACGTGGCGTCGTTTGCCACTAATAGGCTTTTAGTACGCCATAGTACCGGCGTACGTAACGAGCGTGAAGCGTGTTGCGTCATCTGGTAGATCAAAGTAGAAGCACGTGTTGTTGACAGCTAATGTGAGCCAATCCAAGTGTTCTAGCCAGATTATGGCCATATTTTAAGCCACAGAGCCGGTCGGTGCTCGCCTGCGATGCCGCCATTTTGCAAACCGAAGTCTCATGCTGTCGCGAACTTGTTCGAGAGTGGCGTGATCACCTGATACGTACGCACGCACGCATCTCATGCGTGCGTACGTAGCGGCTGCGTACGTAACGCGATACGTGCGCGTTGCGGTCTGCGCATGCGCACTGCGCAGAACGTGGCGTCCTTACGTACGCAACACCGCCAAGTACGCAGCGTACGCAGTACTAAAACTCCCTACTCAACGTCTGCCTCAAATACCGCCGCACACCCCGGAGATGGAAGTCGACGAGGACGATCCTCATACACAAGAAGGGAGACCGCGAGGACCCCACAAACTGGCGACCCATTGCCCTTGGTTGAACGATCGCCAAACTGTATGCTGGGTGTCTCACCACCCGGCAGCAGCGGTGGGTGGGCGACCATGCTGTACTGTCCAGGTGTCAGAAGGGCTTCCTGCCGCACGATGGGATGTTCGAACACAACTTCCTGCTGCAGGGACGCCTGGACGATGCCACGACGGGAGGTGGGAAGCTGTGCGTGGGGTTCCTCGATCACGCCAACGCCTTCGGTTCGGTCGCCCATCAGGCCTTCGTCGACGCTGTCCGCGGCACCGGCTCGTGGGAGCCCTTCGCGGAGATCGTGGAGGAACTCTACCGCGCCAACAACACCTGCGTTGTGGCAGCTGACGGCACCACGGAGCCCATCGCCATCGGAGCGGGCCTGCGCCAAGGCTGTCCCCTGAGCGGCCTGCTGTTCAACCTGGTGGCCAACCCCATCATCAGAGCGGTGCAGGGAGGCGATAGGCAACATCATCCTTGCCTACGCCGATGATCTGACGTTGCTCGCCGGGGATCCCACCACCCTGCAGTGCCGTCTCAACGTGGTGATGGCCCTTTCAGACCCGCTCGGGCTGAGACTGAAGCCTGCCAAGTGCCGCACCCTCCTTCTGTCCGGGCGCTACCCGGTTGGCACACGGCCCACGACTTTCACCATGGGGAGCGTCCCGGTCCCGGCACTGGCGGACATCGAGGGGCACCGGTTCCTAGGGCATCCTGTGCGGTTTCGGGTACTACCAGACCAGACGACGGTCTACGAGGCCATCAATCTCGGCAGACGGCTGCTCTCCTCCATGCTCACTTCATGGCAGAGGCTGGATTCCATTAAAACTTTTTTGTATCCATCCCTCAACTTCGCCATGCGGGTGGGCCTTGCCAGCAAAGGAGAGTGACATCGCCTGGACAAGGAGCTTCGGCCGCTGATCAAGAAGACCCTGTACGTGCCGGCCAGAGCATCAAACGAGTATGTGTACGGGAGCGTGCATGCCGGCACTGCAAGGATCTCTCTGCCGACATCTGCCGAGTGGACGGGGCCTTCAAGCTCCTGTCGTCGACCGACCTGGAAGTCCGGGAGCGAGCGAGGGAGGAGCTCTACCGTGTGGTGTCGAGGCGGCTGAGGCGACCGATGTACACGGACGACACCAAGGCCTACCTCTCAGGTGAAACGGAGGACGACTTTCGGCAGACTGTGACCCAGCTGCAGTCTGTCTGGACGGAGGCACGCAAAGCCTCCCATCGCTGTTCGTCACCTGGCAGCTTCTGGACCAGGGCGCTCGCATCACCTGTGGAGAGGCCACGGTGTCAACGTGGAACAACAATAAGCTCATCAAGATCCTTCGGGCCATCCTCAACCAGCACCGGGACCGTTCTCTCCAGGAGAAGCCGTCCCAGGGCAAGGCGATAGCGTGTGTAGCGGCAGACTCCTCCAGTTTCCACTTCATGAGGTCCGGCCGCTACACTCGCTTCTAGGAGAGGCGCTTCATCTACCGAGCACAGCTGAATCTCCTCCCCTCGAACGGCACAAGAACGTGGGTGCCCGCAGCTGACAAGAGGTGCCGACGCTGCAGGTACGGGGAGAAGACCCTGCCGCACGTCCTCTGCCACTGCATGCGGCAGAGCCGGGCCATGACGGAGCGCCACAACGCCATCGTTGCGCGCATCAAGAAGGCGGCCCTGCAGCGGTTAACCGTCATCGGGGAGAACCAGCAGGTCGGCGTCCCCGGCTTGTGACCCGACCTCGTCATGGCCCGTGGTGAGGAAGCCCTAATCCTGGACGTCTGCAGTCCCTTTGACAACCGCATGCAGGCGTTTCAGGAGGCTCGGAAGGTCAAGGAGGAGAAGTACGCTCCTCTACCGCATCATCTCCTCTAGCGGTTCCAGCGCGTCTCCGTCGACGCCATCGTCGTTGGCTGCCTCGGCTCATGAGATCCGGCCAACGATCGTGTCTGCCGCAGGTTTTGCTCCAAGAGCTACCTGCGGACAATAAAGAGACTGCGTTTCAGACACGATCGCCGCCTCTACGACGATATACCGTAGCTGTATAGACTTTTTGTAAATAGTTCTTTTAAATGAGAAGCGATACCGCATTTTCATGTTATATGCTTGTATTGTTACTAAAACCACTAACACGTCTTAGCCTTTTTGTTACTTGATTTTATCTATACACTTTTATTGCCGTTTTCGTTATGTTTTGTAACCATTTATGATGTTGTGTGTACAAAGTATCAATAAAAACTTCTGCACCAACTGCGGTGCTACGCTGGGGAAATGGCAACAACCCACGGCTGCTTGGTAGTGACAGGCGCGCCTCTCCTTTAGGGGTTCCGCGGCAAAATTACATTTTTCTGATTCGGCTTTTATTTTCAGAAACAAAACACAGGTGCTAGAGCCTTCATCTGACTAGTTGCACAACTTGAGCAGGTTGTGGGTAAAACTGCATGGAACAATGTCTTCCCCAGGCCATGGATATGAACTGCGAAAACCCCCCGCTCCTGGACCAGATGGTGCACCAGAGCGTTGCAAAAACGCCTAGCGACATCACGCCCTGGAGCTGGGCTGATCCACGCATACCCATGGTGCTCAGGTGGAGTGAAAAATTGGCGAAAATGTCCAAGGTAGAACTGTCTACGCGAGGCACTGCCCTGTGCGCAGTGTCCGCATAGACAGGCAGATCAGAGCGGGGTTGGGGGAGTCCAGACCACGGAGCGGTTCCGTGCCATCGCCGATGTGTTAGCAAGACCCATATGCGATTTCCAGGCTAGCCGGTTTTTCGAATTCCCGGCGATGCTTGACACAAAGGCCATGACACAAATCGTGGAAGCGGTCCGGACATCAACTGGGACTAAAAAAGACGAAGCGGCATACCTGAGATGTATGCTGTTGGGAGAGATTGTCGCATCCGGCGACACTATCAAGATGTTGACGCACGCGGCCACTGTTACGGCCATCGATGCTTACATCAGCGGCGTTGAGCGCCACGTCGGCCTCTACGGCGAGTGTGCCCCCAATGGGCTAGTCACCGCGGTCGACTTGTACTTCGCCGCCCTGATGACACGAAAGGCTACCTACACGAAAGGCTACCTGCAGAGCAGGCGACGCCACTCGTAGACACAACATCGGCGAAGCGGGGCGAGTACCGCCGACCCGACAGCACCCCCTAGTGATGTCACTAACAGCAACTATGGCACACAAGACGAGGCAGCTGACACCCTGGGGACCGAGAGTGCCTGGTTCCTGGTGGAAGTGACGGCAGAGCTACGTGACCTTGGCCAGGGCCCTGTGTCGGAGAAGCAGTGGGCGCGTTTCGAGCCGATCCTGGACCGCGCCGAGCAGCCATCATTGACCACCTGCGGCTGCCCTGTTGGGGCTCGCGCCAAACACCACCTCGGCGCGAGATAAACCCCGACAATGCTTGTCTAATACAGGGGCTTTAATCAATCAATCATTCAATTTATTATCATGTCATAAAAGGATGGTACAGGGAGTAAAATATACAGAAGAGGGTCGCAAAGTACAAGACTGCAACAGGACCCTCGGACTTATACAGGAGAAATCGGCGCCGGGCCGTGCGTATCATTGCGGAAGGGCCATCTGAGCTCTGCTCCATCAACCCAGGCACCCTTCAAGGCCACTACACGGAACTCTGGGCCCCGGTAGCCATGGACACGACCCTTATCATGTCACGAACCCCCACGACAGAGGAGATGGATACATACCCCTTCCTCCCAGATGAAGTCGCAGACAAGCTCCGGAGGTGCGAAAGCACAGCTCCTGGGGAGGACCGTCTGACCTACTACCACTGGAGGCACGTGG
Organism: Rhipicephalus microplus; assembly: GCF_043290135.1. Taxonomy (NCBI): domain Eukaryota; kingdom Metazoa; phylum Arthropoda; class Arachnida; order Ixodida; family Ixodidae; genus Rhipicephalus; species Rhipicephalus microplus. The sequence goes on from NC_134707.1 coordinate 13,012,924, forward strand.
GTCCTGACGGGTGGTTCCTGGCGGCGGTGCTCAATGTCTGCCTCCTACACCGCCGCATACCCCAGAGCTGCAAATCATCGAGGACCATCCTGATCTACAAGAAGGGCGACCGCGAGCATCCTACAAACTGGGGACCCATTGCCCTTGGTCGAACAATCACCAAACTGTATGCTGGGTGTCTCAATACCCGGCTGCAGCGGTGATTAGGACCATGCGGTCTTTTCCAGGTGTCGAAAGGGCTTCCTGCCGTACGATGGGGTGTTTGAACACAACTTCCTGCTGCAGGGACGCCTGGATGACGCCAGGACACAAGGTGGGGAGCTGTGCGTAGGTTTCCTCGACTACGCGAATGCCTTCGGCTTGTTCGCCCATCAGGCCCTCGTTGACGCTGTCCGCGGTGCCGGCACGGGGGAGAGCTTCGCGGAGATCGTGGAAGAGATCTACCGCGCCAACACCACCTGCGTCGTGGCAGCAGCTGGCACCACGGAGCCTATCCCCATCAAAGCTGGCCTGAGGCAGGGACGTTCACTGAGCGGCCTGCTATTCAACTTGGTGGTGGATCCAGTTATCAGGGCAGTGCAGGGAGGCGATAAGAAGCACAACATCCTTGCTTAGGCCGATGATCTGACTCTGCTCACCACGGACCCCATCACCTTGCAGAGCCGTCTCAACGTCGTGACAACCCTCTCGTATCGGCTGGGACTGCGACTCAAGCCCGCCAAGCGCCACACCCTCCACCTGTCCGGGCGCTACCCGGTGGGAACACGGCCCACCGCTTTCAACATTGGAAGCGTCCCGGTCCCGGTACTGGCGGGCTACGAGGGGCACCGTTTCCTGGGGTGACCTGTGGGCTTTCGGGTGCTCCCGGACCAAACAATCGTTGACGAAGCCATCCAACTGGGCAGGAAGCTACTCTCCTCAATGCTCACCCCATGGCAGAAGCTGGATTCCATTAAAACATTTTCGTACCCAGCACTCAACTTCGCCATGCGGGTGGGCCTTACCAGCAAAAGAGAGTGGCATCGCCTGGACTAGGAGCTTCGCCCGCTGATGAAGAGGACCCTGTACGTGCCGGCCAGAGCGTCGAACGAGTATGTGTACGGGAGCGCACATGCCGGCACTGCAGGGATCTCTCTTGCGGCGGAGCTCAGCGACATCTGCCGAGAGGACGGGGCCTTCAAGCTCCTGTCGTCGACCGACCTTGAGGTCCGGGAGCGAGCGAGGGAGGAGCTCTACCGGGTGGTGTCGAGGTGACTGAGGCGACCGGCGGACACGGACGACACTGAGGCCTACCTCTCAGGCGAAACGGAGGGCGACTTCAGGTAGACTACGATCCAGCTGCCTGGACGATCCGTCTGTCTGGACGGAGGCACGCAAAGCCTCCCGCCGCCTGTCCGTCGCCTGTGAACTTCTGTACAAGGGCGCCCGCATCACCTTCGGAGAGGCCACGGTGTCTGCGCGGAACCGCAACAAGCTGTTCAAGATCCTTCGGGCCATCCTCAACCAGGACCGGGACCTTTCTCTCCAGGAGAAGCCGTCCCAGGGCAAGGCGATGGCGTGTGTAGCGGCGGACCCCACCAGTTTCCACTTCATGAGGTACGGCCGCTACAGTCGCTTCAAGGAGTGGCGCTTCATCCACTGAGCCCGGCTGAATCTCCTCCCCCTTAACGGCACACGAACGTGGGGTCCCGCAGCAGACAAAAGGTGCCGACGCTGCGGGTACGGGGAGGAGACCCTGCCGCACGTCCTCTGCCACTGCATGCGGTAGAGCCGGGCCATGACGGAGCGCCACAACGCCATCGTTGCGCGCATCAAGAAGGCGGCCCTGCAGCGGTTAACCGTCATCGGGGAGAACCAGCAGGTCGGCGTCCCCGGCTTGTGACCCGACCTCGTCCTGGCCCGAGGATAGGAAGCCCTGATCCTGGACGTCTGCTGTCCCTTCGACAACCGTATGCAGGCCTTCCAGGAAGCTCGAAGGGTCAAGGAGGAGAAGGACGCTCCTCTACAGCGTCATCTCTTCCGGCAGTTCCAGCGCGTTTTTGTCGACGCCATCATCGTTGGCTGCCTCGGCTCATGGGATCCGGCCGTCGATCGTGTCTGCCGCAGGTTTTGTTCGAAGAACTACCTGCGAACAATGAAACGACTGTGCGTCTCGGACACGATCGCTGCCTCTACGACGATTTATGTAGCCATATAGGTGTTCTGTAAATGGTGTTTTTATTTGAGAAGCGATTACGCGTTTTTCACACCTTCACAGTTTCATTCACACTAACACTACTAACTGTTTTTAGCCTTTGTTGTTTGCTTTGATTTATACACTTTTATTGCCGTTTTGTGGTGTGTTTTCAGTAAGCCGTTATGATGTATGTAACAAGTATAAATAAGATATAAAAAATTATTTTCTTATCAGCAACGGTACTTATAGGAAATGAACAATTAGGAACGTTTAGATGAATGGTACGTTGTTTTTTTGGCTGTCATGAATCGGCGAAAAGACCTTTGTCAAGCTCATGGTGATTCTTGGTCAAGCTGCTATAGGTATCAGCTTTTGGTTTTCGTCCTCGTGTTCATTATCTTTCCGTACTTCATCAGAAATAGGCGTTCGTTATCTAGCTCTAATTATTCACAAATAAAGTTAATCATGATAGTAGCTTATGTTGTGCAAGTAATCGTCCCTGATGCCTCCCTCCGAAGGAGTGGCAAGCTTTTAGAAGCTAGAAGCTACATTTTTCTTCGGCCCCCGAGATTCCAGGCGTAGACATGAAAGGACACTTACGTTCCTGCTAAACCCTGTATTGTGACATGGCAGCCACCTATACACGGTGTTTTCGAAGGTCGTTGTTTCGTCGTGCTTTGAAATGCTCCGGCAGGTGATCGACCGCTTCGATGAAACGTGCGAGTAGTGTATGCGCAGCATAGTATTATCCTGGCGTGACGACATTTTAGGGGAATAGCCAGATTTTTTTATTTGGGACGGGGTGGAGGGCGGAGAGAAGGATCACCCGTACTCCATGTTCGCGCGTGCATTTGTATGCGTAAAACTTTAAATTTTGTTGGTGGAGTTTAACCTCACTAATCCCAACCACCCTATTGTCTACGCCACAGCGACGTTCTGGCTTCGGCGGAAGGTTTGAATGTCAGGCGCGCTCGCAAATGCGTCTTTCCTTAGAAGTTCTCAGAGAAATAAACATGCTCATTTGTATGCGGATTATTGCGGCCACAGGGTGAACTATGAGCCTTTTGCGTGCATTATTATTTTTATTTTACATTGACGGGTGTCTGAAGCAAGCAGCAAAACGTTGATGTCAAATAAATAAACAGGTACTTTATAACAGGAAGTTTTGCGAACTACATTGGGACTTTTTCATAAAATTCTTCGCATAGATTTGTTGCTTCCGAAGTTGGTTAACAATTCTTGCCTAACTAGGCAAAAAAAAAACGAAAATACTATGGTTTACTCTATTCAATAGTAAGCATTTGGTTGCGCCGTCTGATAGTGCATCGGCATATTTTCAAAGAGGTACCAACACCAAAATATATAGCTCTTTTTTACGCATGAAAGGCCAAGCTCTAAAAGCCAAGGAAATGAACCGGAAAATGCCAGTGTACCCTGGAAAAGTAAATAAAGTTTGTATGTAGAATCTAGTTTCGGTTCCAGCTGTACACTGGCGACACTATGCGGTGCGAGCTTCTTGTCCCGTGATCGCGCAAGATGTGACGTGTACACTGCTGTTCCAGCTCCGACTCCACTGATGGCGCACAAGGGGTCATTTTGAATGTTTTGTTGTCTGGCGTCACCACAACCAGCCATACTGTTAGGCAAGGTCACCAAGATTGACACCGAAACCTCCCATCAGGTTCATGTAATGTCATAGGTGGGCGGTACTACTACTACTACTACTTCCACTACCACTACCACCACTACTACTACTACTACTACCACTACTACTACTACCACCACCACTACTACTACTACCACCACCACTACTACTACCACCACCACTACTACTACTACTACCACCACCACCACCACTACTACTACTACCACCACCACCACCACCACTACTACTACTACCACCACTACTACTTCTACTTCTACTACTTTTACTTACATTTCTACTACTTCTACTACTTCTACCACTACCACTACCACCACCACTTCTACTACTACTACTACTACTATTACTACTACAAAGGAGGGAACGACTCACGGACTAAGTAGCTTCGCCCAGTGTCCTCCAAGGAGATTAAAAATTTAAACCTCCTTGGTGTCGCCATAACGCATGACGTGCTACAGAAAAAAAAAAAACTCGACGGCAAATTGGGTGTTTTTCAAGAAAACGTTAGTATGCCTTCTTACTTTACTTATTTTTTTATTGCTTGCGTACGCACGGCAGTCTATATGTGTTGAGCCATGAGCACATCTCGTGGAAGAGGTTTCTGTCGACTTAATGAAGTAGCGATACTGTAGCCAATTGACAATATTTGTATTCTATCTTCAGTGGAGTGTTGTTCACGAGAAGTTTTTCTAGACGCTATATTTTGACAAAACAGCGGTTGGTACAAGTCCCGGGTCCTTGCACCGGACGCACTCGTTCCTGTCTGATGCGTCGGTGTCCAGTCGAATAGTATGGCGATTGATTGGTTTGTACTGAGGTAGGAGAGAGAGAGAGAGGGCAGTTGCTACATGTGTGTTTTACATGTCTGCATATTATTATTCCATTTCTTGGTTTACTGTACAGAGGTGCTGTTCTATTTCTTTGTTCCCTGTTCAGACGTAATGCGCACATCTACGCTGGCTTCTTGAGTAGTGGTAGACAATAGCTCTTCTAGTTGCGACATGGGGAGCCGATGTCATGAACTAGTAGGATCAAGTTCGTTGGCAAGGGGATCCGGTCTCCCATGGTTTGCGGGAATTAAAAGCAACATTCCCCGGCCTGTCTCGTTTTCCTATAGTTTCGAAAAAAGAGTAACTTTTCATGGTTCTTGTGAGAACTCAGAAACTATTGGACATTAACCCAATAGCGTTGAAGGGCTAGTTTCGCATGAATTCCGGCGTCGGCCTCGCTGGTTGTGAGCGCGAAATCAACTTTGCGTGACTAAAAAAATCGACAAAAATGGAAATAAAATAATTGCCCCACCGCAGTGGTACAGTGGCTAAGGTACTCGGCTGCTGACCTGCAGGTCGCGGGATCGAATCCCGGCTGCGGCGGCTGCATTTCCGATGGAGGCGGAAATGTTGTAGGCCCGTGTGCTCAGATTTGTGTGCACGGTAATGAACTCCAGACTGTCGAAATTTCCGGAGCCCTCCACTACGGCGTCTCTCATGATCATATGATGGTTTTGGTACGTTAAACCCCACATACCAATCAAAGGAAATGAAATACATATTGAAAAATTCTAGGTCTTAGTGAAAATCGAACCCACGTCGTTTGCCGAGGTGGCAAGCTGGTGTTCTACGACACAGCCGTGCCTCTCCACGTAAACACAATAAATTAACTTCATCTGCTTCGAGATGAAGTGAAAGTAACTTCCGGGCTGAACAAACGCACGTGTCTTGTATACATGCTTCACAATACATGAGAAACATTGGCGTATTAAAGCATGGTACAAGCGTACATTGCCACCTGGCGTAAGAATTTGGGAATATCATTGTGCCTTGAAATTTTAGAGCCAGTCACCCGCTACGAAAGGCACACACGTTACTGAATCCTTAACGTGGCCTACTGAGTACATAGCAAGTTTGAAAAGATTTCATACACTAAGTGTTTTAAGTACGCACTAGGAACAGAATATTGTTATCTTGTTCAGCTCTAAAAAGAGAAGCCTAAGGGTCCCCCAATTTTTTTTATGTGTACGAAAGCTGCTGGGATTTGTTACAGGTCGTTCTGTACGTTCGAAACTTTGAAATTCGGAAGACATTACACCATAGGAACGGAACTTGCACAGAGAACAAGGATGGCTGCATAAAAGCTGCGTATAGGCAGCTTGACTAGTCCCACCTCCACGTACAACGACAGCAGCAGCATGTTTGTTTAGAAAAGAAACGTTAATGATTTAGAGTACTTGGTACTCCACTTTGGGAGAGCATGAAGCCGTCCCAAGACAAATCAAAAGCAACATTTTCAAGAAACACAGATGCAAAATTATCATCCGCAAGATTACTTAAGCATGAACCGCGAACCTTGCACTGGTAGAGGTATTACTGGGCGCCTTTATTTGTTACATCAGCGATCATATGCACACACACTGAAAACATGACACGTGAACGGCATCCGAAGTATCCCCTTCGTCGAAGCGACAACAAAAATGACTTTTGGTAAGGTTCTTTAACGGTATTATACCCTGCCACAACTCTTCTAGCCTTCATCACAATGTAAAGTAGCATACTATTTGTTTTGAACCAGCGTTCATTCTTTGCCTTTCCTTTCTCTCTCGATTTTCTTGATTCCTCCATAAAGGTATGCCGCAAGCGAATTGGGGGACCAAGATACTGGGTTCCCAAGTTGCGTTGCGTAAGTTTCTCTTGCGTTAGGAGGATCAGAAAAGAATTGAGAACGGGGACGGGACGCCACCTGTGCCCAAATAAAAAATCATGTGAGACAAAGGCCTTACGGCACCGTGGCTCACGCTGCGTCTCCATCTCGCTGGCGACCCAAGACGCCTTGGGGGCCCACGCTAGTTTTTGATTTCGGTGCCTTGGGTCCACACAAACGCAAGAGCCCAAGATTGGCTCGGGTTCTGCGCATGCGCCCTGGCGGGTCACAAGCGTCTCGAGTCCCCAAGCTCCTTGGGGCCCCAATTCTCAAATATAGACACTCACTGTTTACACACAAAGGCCCTTCATGACATCTGGTTTTATCCACCGATGTGCTTTAATAACATCGGTGTACAACAAGAGCTTTAGAAAGTAGTGCGCTGATTTTGTAGTTTCCTTCTCATATTTGGCAAAATATATTCAAGTAAGTATTCTTTTGAGCTACATTAATGTCTTAAGAGATTTCTCTGCACCTTACGCATGTTTCTTTTATGTGAAAAACGAAAGAGACTTTCTTTCCTCTTGAAAAGAACTGTAAAACGTGTTTTCAGTTTCGACGCTAGGAACTGGTAAATGGGGTGACGAAGTTTTTTGGGGTACAACGCTTGCAACCTTGAAAACGTCGCGCAACAGTTTGCGCGTTACAGGTTGCGACTCAATAATTCGAGCAAACTGTAACCCGGAAGATGAGAGCGACAGTAATTTTTTAGGTGCGTCTGTAACTATTATGCAAGTGTGAACGCCCTCCGGTGTTGATTGATTGCTTGACTGATTGGATGGCGTTTGATGACCACGAGGATATGCCGCAGAGGAGGAGAAAGACGCCCTGGTTAAATAATTATGTGTTCTCATTCTGTACGACTGGACTTGGCTCGCACAAACCCAAAGCATTTGGATTACAAGCGCTTCTTGCTACCAGGTGCGACGATGTGCAGAGATTACTTGCTCCATAGTGTGCTAAAGTTACACACAGGATGCATGGTGCATTGTGGAACCACATAGATAGTAACTGATAAAAAAAATGTCTTTAATGACGTGCGTTGAAAGCCATTACGTGCGCGTGACGTAGATTTGTGTCAACCTTCCCTGCGTTTCTTTGAGCTCGCTCTTAGAGACGAGAAGAAGAGGGAAAGCACTTAGAACGTTCGACAAACTGCTTCAAATCCACTTGTTTTTAAAAGATACGAAACATAGTGAAGGCGGCTGATTCGTGAGGAAATGAATTCCGATACTGAGGTGAATCAACGAATACTTATATAAGCGGTTCAATGCCCTTCGAAGTTATAAAACTCTCGAAGAGAGATTAAAAAGCGGACGAAACACACCCGACGCACTTTCAGGAGGGGCACTGCTGTACGAGTGCCGATGTTTTCTTTTCCATGGAGGGAACTCTCGGCGTTATGCCAGAATAAACACCATCTGTCGAAGGCACAAGATCTGAAATAACAGCGTAGAACAACACACACTATATATATATATATATATATATATATATATATATATATATATATATAGAGAGAGAGAGAGAGAGAGAGAGAGAGAGGGAGAGAGAGAGGGAGAGTGGGGTTGATTGACTGCTACAGTCGTTGAATTTTTAAGTAGTCGCTCAAGCATACCTCGGAGCAAAGAATTAGGAAGTTCTATTGCAATAACAAGAAAATGACGATACTATCACACACAGAATACAGATTCCATTTTTTAATAACATTCTGTTTTGATCGGCACTTGCCCAGCTACAAATAAGCCTTCTCCACATCCCTGTCGAGAGTAAACAGCGGCGCATGTGTGCGGTTGGGTCGCTTTCCTAAACGATCCTTTCAGCTCGCGAATTTCACGCGTACAGCGCTTTCGTAAGAAACAATGCCGCTACTCACTTGTGTGCAGTCTCACGTGTCTCACGCCAAGAAGCGATCCGATTTTACTGCGATGCACCCAAGTGCCTTTTTATGTCGCCTGCAGTGCGTGCGTAAGTCTGAGCTCTCGTTTATTGTGAGCCGTGTTTGGATTTCTCAAACGTATCTTTCCACCGCGCAAATTGTGTGCAGCGCAACAAAGGCTATAGGGCGAAGTGTCGACAGCAAAGCCCTTGAATGCGGAGAAAAGTGATGCACTTCAACTCATTTTATTCATGTTATTGTCAGTGTAAAACTGATCAACAATTTACCATTTGCTTAAGCGTTTCGTCGTTTAGAATGTTCGAGCTTTTTTCATAATGAAATTTCGTATAGCCTGAAGACTTGCCACGTGAACAAATTAGTTATCCCAATAAGGCAAGCTTGCTAACCCGTAGTGTCACGTTAAAGAACTCTGCACACTTCATATATGAAACCACGGCGAAGAGCTCTGCTGGGCCGGAGGCAGCTCAAAAACTAATTAACAATGCCTTGATAACGATACCACTGTATTTTTTATAAAATGAAAGTTAGTATTGCTTAGTAAAATGTAAGTTTTGGCCGATTACTCATGGCTGTATATACTACATATGTGAGCGAGTTCAAATTTCAACGCAAAAGCAAACTTAGAAATAATTTAGTTTGGTACTGTAAGCGACATTGCAGCGTAAACACAACTCAAGTCTCAAAATATGAGTCGACATGATTTACTTCATTTCTCTTTCAGTTTTTATGCTGTATTCATGTAAACCTTGTCTGAGTTTGTGGCAGAACACATCAAGGTGGAGCCTGTTTGTAATTTTTATCCAAGATTCGCAAGATAATGCATAAAATAATAACGAAAATTAAAACACAATATGATGATGATGATGAGTAGATTTTAGTGGCGCAAGGGCCAATTGATGGCCAAAGAGCGCCATTTCAATTGACTACAGATATGAACAATGATATGGTGCGTGGCTGTAAAGGGGCCTTAAAATTCCTCGCTCTAACGCGGGTTAAAACATGAAAGTAATAAAATTATGACAGTGGCGTGACATATGTGTGGTGATAGCTGATGGCAAAATGTCATGATAATAAAACTATGGTGAAGATATAGTCACCGCAGCCACGACCACAGTATAGAGGTCGTGCTACGGGTGACCTCGAAATATCGGGTGAAAGCTTTGCACATCTTTTAAAAACGTAAAAAGTGTTTGTGGTTTAAAAAGCGGATCCCTACCGATGAGCATCCCAGGGTGTAGAGGGAGCTGCTGTCGGTAGGGCAGTAAAAAGTGCTTTTTTCTAAGAGCATCTAGCTCATTGCACTGGACAAGAATGTGGAGAACCGTAAGGGGGTCTCCACATCTCTCACAATATGGTGGATCACCGGAAGACAGAAGAAATGAGTGTGTAGAATGTGTGTGTCCTGTTCTAAGCCTTGTTAGTATTACTTCTGTGTGTCGTGATTTTGATAGTGGCGGCCAATAACCTAGTTGCGGTTTAATAGCATGGAGTTTATTATCTGTGTGTTTATCCCACATCTTCTGCCAATACTCCCTGAGCTTTCGTTTTAGAAAAGGTTTTAGGTCAAGTGCAGGGACTGGTGTTGATGCATTGGCAGTAGTGACATTGGCGCAAGCAGCCAGATTGTCGGCCAAAACGTTTCCTTGTATTTCACGGTGCCCTGGAACCCAGCAGACAACGACATGCTGTTTTGATGTGTAGAGTGTGCACAGAAGTGAGTAGAGTGACACCAGCACGGGGTTCTTGTGTTTTTTAGGAGTTTTCAGGGCTTTGACCACGCTTAGGGAATCTGTGTATATTACCGCCTTTTGTAATTTTATCTGTTTAATGTGTTTTACGACCGCCAGTATTGCGTAAGCTTCTCCTGTGAAAATGCTTGCATTAGGATGAAGAACGCCAGTCTCGGAAAAGGATTGGCCTACCGCTGCATATGACACAGAAGTGTTTGACTTTGACGCATCGGTAAAGAACTCGGGGCATGTGTATTTATGTTGTAGTTCTAGGAAGTATGTATGTATGTGTGCAAGTGGTGCGTGCTTTGTGACATCAACAAAAGAGATATCACAGTCTATAAGCTGCCACTGCCACGGTGGCAGATATGTTGCAGGAGCCATCAAACTGGGTTCAAGAAGAGGCACACCTGTTTCTTCGGCCAGGCTCCTTACACGCAGCGCGTAGGGCTGCCTAAACGAAGGACGGTTCTCGAACAAGCCAGAACAAGACAAATCATTAATTATGAAATGGGAAGGGTGTTTCTTGTCTGCCTTCACCTTCAAAAAGTACAAAAAGGACAGGGAACATCTTTGTAGGTGGAGCGACCATTCATTCGAATCCACGTACAGGCTCTCCACAGGGCTGGTGCGGAAAGCACCCGTAGAGAGGCGAATGCCTAGATGGTGGACAGGGTCAAGAATTTTCAAGGCTGATGGTGTTGCCGACTGATAAATCATAGCACCGTAATCTAGGCGTGTGCGTACGAGACTTTTATATAAGTTAATTAAACATTTCCTGTCGCTACCCCATGTAGTGCGTGACAACACTTTCAAAATGTTCATTGTTTTTAAGCACCTGTCCCTTAAATACTTGATGTGTGGGATGAAGGTTAGCTTAGTGTCTAATATGAGACCAAGAAACTTGTGCTCGGTCTTCACTGACAGAGGTTGACCATGCAGGTCAATGTCGGGGTCAGGATGGAGGCCCCTCTTTCGGCTGAACAAGACACAAGTGCTCTTTTGCGCGTTGAGTATAAAACCATTCTCGTTTGCCCATTGAGATACCTTGTTCAACCCTAGTTGAACTTGACGTTGGCACATTGAGATGTTGCAAGATTTGTAACCAATCTGCACATCATCGACATATATGCAGTAAAAAATATTTCGTGGGAGAGACAGGTGCAAGGAATTCATTTTAACTATGAAAAGTGTACAGCTCAATACACCTCCTTGTGGCACTCCTGTTTCTTGGACAAATACTCCAGATAAGACGGTGCCAACTTGGACACGGAATGTACGGTTGGACAGGTAGCTTTCGATAACTGTCAGCATTCTACCCCGCACACCTAAATGTGACAGGTCTCGCAATATGCCGAAGCGCCATGCAGTGTCATATGCCTTTTCCATATCGAGGAACACAGACAGAAAAAATTGCTTATGAACAAAAGCATCGCGAATTTGTGCTTCGATACGGACAAGGTGGTCAGTGGTGGACCGAGCCTCTCGAAACCCACACTAGTATGGGTCAAGTAGGCCACTAATTTCAAGGAAGTGCATCAGGCGCCTGTTAATCATTTTTTCAAAGACTTTGCAAATACAGCTGGTTAATGCAATTGGCCTGTAGCTGGAAACTGAGGCCGGGTCCTTGCCTTGTTTTAGAATCGGGATAATAATAGCTTCCTTCCAGGCTGAGGGTAGCTCGCCAGAAGACCATATCGCATTATAGAGAGAGAGGAGAGCTTTCTGGGTTTCAGTGGGCAGGTGTTTCAACATTTCATATGCCACACGGTCCGGGCCTGGGACAGATTTATTGCAGCAGGCAAGTGAGGCCTGCAGTTCAGCCAAACAGAAAGGTTCGTTGTATGCCTCATGTGTTCTGGGCTTGCGCTCTAATCTCTGTTTTTCTATTGCGGTTTTATATCGTCGGAACGCTTCACTATAGTGTGTTGAGCTGGAGACCTGTTCAAAGTGTGCTCCGAGAGTGTTTGCCTGGTCTTCCAAACTCTCCCCTTGGGGGTTCACTAGAGGAAGCGAATGTGCTCCTCGTCCTGCCACCTTACCAACCATACTCCAGACTCTCGACTCATCTGTGTATGAGTTAATGCCCGACACAAATTTGTGCCAACTTTCTCTTTTCGCCCGTCGGCGCGTCCTCCTTGCTTGCGACTTGACGTTTTTAAAGTTTACAAGATTCTCGGCTGTGGGCGAGTATCTAAGCAACCTCCATGCCTTTTGTTTTTTTCGAGCATCACGGCACTCATTATTCCACCATGGTACTCGTCGTTTGCTTGACGGTCCTCATGTTTGGGGAATACATTTTGTTGCTGCATCAACCAAGAAAGCTGTGAAGTAGCATACAGCATCCTCTATGCTCAATACCGCCATGTCAGTCCAAGATAATAAAGTCATTTTTTGAAACTTTTCCCAATTGGCTTTGTCGGTGAGCCATTTGGGAACTTGTGCAGGACATGTATTTGTTATTGATGTGCTAATAACGATAGGAAAATGGTCACTACCATATGGATCATTAATGACTTCCCATTTAAGTAGAGGCAGGAGTGATGGGGATATTATGCTGAGGTCTATTGCTGAGTACGTATTGTTAGCGATGTTGTAATATGTTGGCTCTTTCCGATTCAGCAGGCACGCACCGGAAGAAAAAAGGAGCTGTTCAATCAGGCGACCTCGAGCATCGCAGCGAGAGTCGCCCCATAGATTGCTATGTGCATTGAAATCTCCAAGGAGGATATAAGGTTCTGGAAGTTCCTCTATGAGGGACTCGAGTTCATGCTTTTCAAGACGGTGTTGCGGAGGTATGTAGAGAGAGCAGATGGTGACGAGCTTATTCAAAAGAACTGCTCGAACAGCCACCGCCTCGAGGGATGTTTGTAGTGGTAGGTGTGTGCATGCAATCCCTTGATTGACTATAATGGCAACACCACCGGATGGCACAATGGCATCATTCCGGTCTTTCCGAAAGATAACGTAATGACGTAAAAAGTTGGTGTGTTTAGGTTTCAGGTGTGTCTCTTGTACGCACAGCACCTTAGGTGTATGTTTGTGTAAAAGTTCATGGATATCGTCGAGGTTTCTTAACAGTCCTCTGACGTTCCACTGTAGTATTTGTGTCATTTTAATGTAGTGTGGTGCTGTGTGTACAGAGGTGTTGCGTTAGTTTACAGGGCCTTTTGAGGGCCCCGTGATTCGAGGTTTTTCTTTTTTGGCGCGCTCTAAGGAGTTGCGCCTATCCTTCGGCGTCTGAGGCGCCGGAGGAGTGGGACTTGTATCCATCACCTCTTGTGAGGTGGTGGATGGTGCCTGCTGGGCAGGCACATTCACTGAACTTTTGGACCTAACTGCGCCTGCAGTGGTCCCAGGTTCGGCAGACACCGGGGTCTGCCGGCCCTGTTTGTCAGGTGGCGGAGCAGTACAGGCTGCTCCAGCCGGGGGCGCTGGTGGCACGACCGCGGCCACACACTGTGTGACATTCGCGGGTGCCGAGGCATGTGGCGCGGCGCCCCGGCGCGTCACATCTGCAAAGGAGGGATAAGACGGGTTGTGTATTGCGAAACGTTGGCGTGCTTCTTGGAATGTGAGATTGAATTTAACCTTGAGTTCTACTATTTGTTTTTCTTTTTTCCATGCGGGGCATGATCGTGAGTAGGCAGCGTGATCTCCTTCACAGTTCGAACAATGAGATGTTTCTGAGGTGCAGTTGTCTGATATGTGTTGAATGGATGCGCACTTTGCGCAAGTGGCACGCCCTCTGCAACTCTGCGATCCATGACCGAAACGTTGGCACTTGAAACATCGACGAGGGTTGGGAATGTATGGTCTTACACGAAGCTTACAATAGCCGGTTTCGATTGATTCTGGTAGGTCACTTGTTCCGAAGGTAATTATTACGTGTTTTGTAGGGGTAAGTTTGTTGTTGCGCCTTATTGTTATTCGTTGGACTTTGACCACGTTCTGGTCCTGCCAACCTTCGAGCAGCTCACTTTCAGAAAGCTCAGTAAGGTCATCATCAGAAACTACGCCACGGACAGTGTTCATGGACCTGTGTGGGCCCACCGAAACAGGGGTTTCCCCAAAGGCTACAAGCTTAGACAGCTTTTCATACTGGGCTTTGTCACGTACCTCCAAAAGAAGATCGCCACTTCCCATCTTTGTCACTTTATAACCTGGGCCTATTGCTTCTGTCAGAGTTTTGGAAACGAGGAAAGGTGAAATGGCTCGGACTGTCTTGTTTTCGTTTTGACTGTGGATTACATGGTACTTTGGGAATGTCGGCTTTGGTGTGTTTAGCAGGAAAGTATCATCGGTGCGCCACCTTTTTAGGGAGCGATCAGGAAGGAGGGGAAAAGCTTTTGCCATAAAAATACTATAAAATTCGGCGGCGATGGTGGCCACCCACCACCGAGCCCAACAAGGGGACGCTACAAGGTTGACTAGTGGACACTTGGAGACGCCAGCCATGCATCGCCGCTATAACCGAATATAACTACCCAAGGTTGGGTAACTACACAGGGTTAACCCTCGCCGCCAGGAAATTCGGAAGTAAACGGAAAAGAGAAGATGACAGGACAGATAAAAAGAGAGAGATACAGACGAAGATGTAGGAAGAGAGAGATAGGAAAAGGCGACTGCCGATTTCCCCTGGATGGGTCAGCCCAGGGGTGCCGTCTACGTGAAGCCGGGGCCAAAGGGGTGTGTTGCCTCTGCCGGGGGGCCTTAAAGGTCCAATCACCCAGCGTCGGCTCAACCCCCAGGATCCCCTTTTCCCCGGACACGGCAAAGCCACGCACGGCTAGGCGTGGGAGGGAGTCAATATGATTGTCATCTCGAAAATAACACTCGTTCTTTTTCTTTGTGGTTAGCAAAACGGCAGCAGCCTTGTCAAAATGCTGCAGGAAACTAAGCTGTCTGGAAGTGCGGAGGCAAAGTGCATGAAGCAAAGGAAAGTGCTGGCCAGCGGACTGCAAAATTTTCCTGGCATGTCGAGAAACAGTGGGAAACTGTGCGTCTATTTTATTTATTTATTTATGTATCTATTTACCTATGTTTCTTAGACCTCGCCTACGAAAAAAAGTGGTCAGAAGTGCCCCGGCCTGCAAAATAAAACTATGGGCATCGCGTTCTCCAAACGTTGAGAGTGGTTCTCAAACAGTGCCTGTATACTTGTATAGCTCTGGAAAGCGGAGCATTCAGTCGAGCACCGAAATGGGTCTACAGCGTTGGCGGCGACCGTTGGATTGTTTGAGCGAGAACGTGACTGCCATGTGATCACTCGTACAAGAGGGGCTTCTCAGTTGTAGACAAGTGAAGTTGCTGCGACGCTTGCGGTTATTTCAAAACAAAAACAAATCAAAACTTTATTTCGTCCACAAGTGTGTGTGTTGTGGAACAGGATGGCTCGAGAAAACGTGGATTTATCCACTTGAGAAGCCTCGAGCCCCCGTTTTACATGGCATACAGCGAGAGCATGGAAGTGATTATGCAGTACTGATATAATACAATACTTATACTAACACAGTATTACAATATTTACAACAAACACTATACAATACAAAATGTGCACACTATCTAATGGTAAATGATTCACATAATCATAATTCATAATCATAATTTCGGAGATGAATTCTTCTATTACATGTATTTCAAAGCTGTTGATTCCAACAACGCCGACACAGCACTGTCCCTCGACTTCGTAGATTTGTTTGTCAGTCTCATGATCGAATGAGTGGGCAGACTGTCGGTCGAATGGTCAGTAAGACTGTCCTTCACTCTGTCGCTCTGATAGCCAGATTATCGGTTGGTTAGTCTGTTGGTCTGTCGCATTGTCGGGAAGCTTGTCGGTAGAATGGCCGATCGGATTGTCAGGCAGTCTGTAGGTCGAATAGTTGGCTAGGTTGTCGGTTGGTTAGTCTGCAGGTCTGTCACATTGTCGGGCAGCCTGTCTGTAGGATGGTCGATCGGGTAGCTGGCAAGGTGGTCGGCTGGTTTGTCTGTAGGTCAGTCGGATTGTCGGGCAGCTCTTGGTAGAATGGTCGATCGGAATGCAAGAAAGTCTGTCACTCAGATAATTGGCGAGTTTGGATTTTGGTCAATCTTTAGGTCGGTTGGACTGTCGGGCAGCCTGTCGGTCATTGGTTAGTCTGATTTTCGGTTGGTCGTATGATCGGACAGTGTCAGTCGTTTACACTACTGGGATATTGCTTAAAAACTATTATACGCACTCAAAAAAAACAAAAACACGCCGGCTAAACAGAGTTTACTGCTTCGTAGATTTCACACACACAGCGACAAAAGTTTATGGGCCACGGCCTCCTCCGGTAATGTTAATACCTGCAAAGTTAAGTTGTTACCTTTGTACTTAGACACATGCCTGTGCAGGTTGCGATACTCCTACAGGCCTGGACCATCGATTCGACGTCTTCTTAGAGGTTAGCTCGAGCCAAGTTTTTCGCAAACCTCGTAACCAATAAAAATTTGTTACTGAGTGCACAGAGCTCGCTTAGCAGCGGCAGAAAAATGAATACTAATACTCTCTGTCCAAAGTGATCTCATTTTTCTCGTAACCTCTCATAACACTTTTGTATGAAGTTATTTTGTCTGCGATCATATTTTTATTACAGAAAGGAAGAATCTAGATGTTATTTAAATAAGTATTTCTATGCGTACTTATGCAAGTCTGAGCGTACAAGTGTTCACACCCTGTTTAACTGATGTCGGCCGCAACAAAAGGGTACATATTATAGGTCTCTGCAGGATGTGTGCAACATTTGTAGACGATGCTTTTAAAAACACTGTGCTCCGAATTGATCAGGTGTGCACAATCGAGGCACGTGAGAGAGATAACCAGGTTTATGTATACGTTCAACGCATATGGTCATGGCGCCATTACGTTAGAAGCTGTGACGCGTGAGAACAGCGTGACGTGATCGGCAGGATTTGATGTGGGTGTGTTGGTTAATTGAAGACGTGGAAAGCTCACGAACAATAATTTTTTACCAGACTGTTTCTATGAAGGAAAATCGGCAAAGCTTCCACTTAACCATGCAACGCTTGAAACCGAGAAACTGGACGATTTGACAACTAATATGGTTGACTCTAGGTAGACTTAGCTCCACACGAGAGGCTTATTTATCTGTACCTAACTAATCGTGTGGATAAACATATTTTAGTAAGCATGATCCCAATAAGCATTATCATAATTAGTAGGGTCTTAATTAGCGTGGTGTTAGATAGTCTGGTTAAACTTCACAATTAGCTAGGGTCCATTTTAGATGCGAAGGAGCTTATGGCGGAATTCAATTTGGTGGTCTGCGGCGTGACCACTCTACCTGGCTTGTACAACCGCAGGGCCAAGCGCTGCCAGAACGCGCTCACGCGCTAGCGCGTTTCGGCCTGTATAATACCCTCTGGCCTCTCCGGCCTGTATAAGACACTATAGCACGTTCGTGCTGGGTAAGACACTGTGGCCTCTCCCCCTTACGCTCTTTCAGCAATCACGTGATGGCGTCAGGAAACGAGGCATATCACAGACGCGCGATGAACCGATGCATTGTCTCCTAGTTATAACGCGCTGGCACACGCTAGCCCGTTCGGGCCTGCGTAATTGGCTGTTTAAGAGTCTGTGGCCTTTCCCCGTACACTCTCAGCAATCACGCGATGGTTGCACTGATGCACTGATGCACTGATGCAGGTTGTTTTGAGGTTGCTTCTATAGAACGTTATTAGGCTTTAGAGAGTGATGCTAGGTGGCACCTACGGTGATTCCTAGCACTGATAGGTTCAAATTAAATAACAGACAGGTACATACACGATGCAGATGTCGTTTGTAACATTTGTTCTATCAGTTTACAGATGGTAGAAGTTAAAGCTATAGACCGCAAATTTGTTGGCACTGTGTGGTCTTTACCCGGCTTAAGTATGGGGTAGATGAGGTAAGGGTGCAAATCTGAATATCTCGAGTGAAATACTCCGGTTGTTATTTTGCCTTCTTATTCTGATAATTTAAAAGAAAGCACCGTTTTCGAAAGCACAATTTATAGTGTGACTTTTTCTCGGTGCTTGTCCTAAAATTACAAATATTGTGGCATGTATGGAGAACCGGAATGGTGACGTGCGTGGTATTTGAGCTTGGCCCTTCACTTGGATAGGCTGTAATTTTCCACTGAGGGTCTGTAGTGTTCATATATGTCTTGACGAGGGAAGCTGCCCAACGACTTTGTGCACTGACCATGCGGAGCGGGGGTGAGCCGGGTTGAAAGTTTTGTGACAGTTGATACTATATTTTGGGGAAGATGAGACTAACTTATGGGCAAGAGTTTACTACTGCTGATACTGCACTATTTTTACTACTATTAATAATAATTTTAGTTGGGCACGGCGGCACTCACGGCGGCACAGTGGCACTCAAATTGGGCACGGCGGCACTCACGGAATGCAACCACCTAACAATCCGCTCCTCTTCATCCTACAGGTGAGAAGGCGCTATGAAAAGTGTATCCGTTCAAACGACCCTTTCTTACTTGTGCTGCCGTGCCCATGGCTATGTGCTGTTGTGATTGACCATGCTAGGCGGAGACATTGCTACTGCTAGGCGGAGACATTGAGACGAACCCAGGCCCTGACATCAGCCAGCAATTAAAAGAAATCGCGGCAGACATCAAAGAGATAAAGGAAAGCCGCCTACCTAAAATCGACAAGAAACTAGACTCGCTCGCGAGGCTAGAAGAAAAAGTGGATTCATGTGAAGAACAAATAGCAAATATGAAAATGGTAATACAATCTATGAAAAAAAAAAATTGACGATCTAGAGAATCGCAGCAGGCGAGCCAACCTGATAATATATGGCTTTCCCGAGGCAGAAGGCGAGACTCCCTTGACACTTGAATGTGCAGTGAACAAAAACATAATTGTAGACACCCTAGAACTAAAACCTGCAGCAATTGAACGCATACATCGCATCGGTAGAGCCCAACCAAACAAAACTAGGCCCGTAATTTTCAAGCTGCTAGACTCAAGAGAGAAATTTTTAATACTAAAACGGGGACATAAACTTCGTATCACAAGCCTATCTATCAGAGAAGACTTTTCGAAACGAGTACGTGAAATTCGGAGAAAACTTTGGAACAGTGCGAAGGCAAATAGAGAAAATAACGAAAAGATTTCCTTAGTTTTTGACAGGCTGTATATTGATAATCATGCCTATGTCTGGAGCAACGAAAAGGATGACAAGGTTCCGCTTAAGAAAAAACACGCGGAAGCTGCCTCAGAAACAGCCCGTGTAACGAGAACGACGAACGTACTCGGCGACAAAACAAAAAAGGGAGCCACTACTCGTCGTGCTGCAAAATAGGCGAACTAACAATTCTCACAGTGAATGCTAAAAGCGTAATTATTAAGCCTGAACCTCTTGAAAATTTGATCATCGATTATGAGCCTCACTTAGCAGCTGTCACAGAAACGTGGCTCACGCCTGATGTTTTAGATCACGAATTTACACCATCCAACTATTCCGTGATCCGAAAAGATCGCCCCACACGTGGTGGTGGGGTGGCAATATTGATAAGAAAAGGCCTCTCTTTCGTGGCCCTTCCAGAGGTACAAAATGCTGAAGCGGTTTTTTTTTAAACTACTTTGTGACGGTACCAGCATATTGTTAGGTAGTGTTTATCGAAGCCCAAACTCGGGTGACGATTCTATCAGTGCAATTCATGATTACATGCAACGTCATGCTTACGGTTCACGTGTTGTACTCATGGGTGATTTTAATCTTCCAGACATTACCTGGGATAGTTTGTGCTATACATCATCAGCTTCGGATGTGTTAATTGACCTCATGCTAACCATCAGTCTTCATCAGGTCGTTTCGCAGCCTACTCGCTCGCAGGGAGTAACTGAGAACATACTTGATCTAATGTTTTGCAGCGACCATTTCGACATAAACCGCATAAGAATTGATGTAACCCGCGGAATATCTGACCACGACGAACCAGTGTGCGTAGTTCCTCTTGGTGGCACCATGACCACTCATTCTTCTGTATCCGTTGTAACAAACTTCGAAAACGCTGATGACGATAGCATACTAACTCATCTCGCTCATGAATTCCTGTATTTCTCAGAAATGGGGTTGAATACATCAGTAGATGTCAATTCCCTTTGGCTTCACTTCAAATCTGTCGTACGTTTTTGTATCGCTCACCACATACCTACAAAAGTCAAACGCCTGCCAAAAAATAATCCATGGATCACGCACGAAGTTATTCAGGCGAAGCGACGTTTGAAAAGGTTACGTAGAGCAATAAAAACAAAAGGCGGGGGAGAATCCAGAATTCGAAAGCTACCGAATGCCATCGCGAAATTCAAGCACAAAGCTAAACTTGCTAAACAACGCTATTTTGACGAGACACTACCTACGTTCCTTCTAAATAATCCCTGCAGGTTCTGGAACCACTTTCGCGCCACTAAAACAGCATCGCATCTCCTTCCAGAAGAAAAAACTTAAGGCCAACGCATATAACGATTTTTTCGGATCGGTGTTTACCGTTGATGATAACGTTATTCCGCCAATAGAAGAGCAACATCGTACGAAAGTCGACCAATTAGACATCGCTGATGCTAGGATTTTCAACCTGCTACTTAAGCTCGACACCAAAAAAAGTAGTGGACCAGACGATATACCGAACAGTTTCCTGAAAAGATATGCAGAATGGTGTAGCAAATACCTTGGTCTCATTTTCCGAAAATCACTCACGACTTCACAACTACCTAACGATTGGAAGATCGCAAAGGTGATACCGATCCTTAAAGGAGGAGACGCAGCACAATTTTCAAATTTCAGACCTATTTCATTGACCAGCACATCATGTAAACTACTCGAACACATACTCTTAAAACACATGACACTATTTCTAGAGCACATAAATTTTTTCTCCCCTAACCAACATGGTTTTCGAAGTGGTTTATCGACGGTAACTCAACTTACTGAACTAGTTCACGACCTTGCCATTACAGTTAATAACCGTGGTCAAACTGACTTAATTCTGCATGACCTATCTAAGGCTTTTGACTGTGTATGCCACAGCAAACTAATAGCTAAAGTAGAAATTGTTTTCGGTATAGGAGAACCTCCCGCTTGGATAAAAGCTTTCTTATTTAACAGGTCACAATTTGTACTCTTTGAACAGATGTCTTCTAACATAGTAGCAGTAACATCCGGCGTTCCCCAAGGCTCGGTACTTCGGCCATTGCTTTTCTTGCTCTATATTAATGATATCGCTGCTGACATCACTTGCAACATCAAGCTATTTGCGGACGACTGTGTGATATATAGAGAAATTAATCATTACAACGATCACATTATGCTTAATGATTCTCTAGCTGTCGTGACTAATTGGTGCTCTAAATGGCAGATGAAAATAAACACACAAAAATCAGGGTTAATGACCGTAAGCAGAAAAACAAAACCATCCAACTTCCCATACACCATTATTAACACACTTCTTAATAAAGTTGAGGAACATAAATATCTAGGAGTTACACTGACTTCTGATCTCAAATGGGACAAACACATTGCTAATATAACTTTGAAGGCGCTACGCAAACTATTCTTCTTAAAACAAACTAGCGCTCTCAACAACGCCAACGAAGCTGCTAGCTTACACATCATTCGTAAGACCAGTTTTAGAATATGAAAACACTGTCTGGTTTCCGTATTCGCTGACTAATATAACCAAACTAGAAGCAATACAAAGGAAAGCTGTAAGATTTATTTACAACAAATATAGACGCATAGATTCCCCAACACATCTTTTAATTCAGTCAGGTTTACAAACGCTGTCCACAAGAGCGAAACACGCTCGCTTAAAATTCCTTTTCCAGCTAGTAAAAAATAACTACAAGATAGATTCATCCAAATACCTCTCATTTTCACAGGCTCGGCAAACTCGCAAAACATGCGCGCACGTTGTCAGAATACGCATGTAGGAACGACACGTTTAAGTACTCATTGTTTCCCCGCGCAATAGCGGAATAGAACCAACTTGATGCCACTATCACAAACTCCCAATCGCTATCAGAATTTATTGCACAGATAGAAAAAACTGGGTGCGCATAACAGTTTATACGCATGCAGGCGCACCGGTCCAGATCTGCTGTTGGTTGGTTGAAGCAACACCTTTTTCAATGTTCCTTTCACAGTGTATAGCTATTTTTGAAGTATGCTTTCAGTGCTTGCTATTTCTGTCACAACTGTTCCATTTATGTTTTCTATTTCTGTCACAACTGTTCCATTTATGTTTTCCCTCACGATACCAATGCTAACATAGGTTCCTTTCTTCAATCATGTATTTTATTTCTATCGCCTTTCGGCATGGTTTCAGCTCTGTATAATAGATATAACTTCCTTTGTATCTTGTGATGATTGCATACATTGTGTATTAATAACATAATTAACGTTTAACTTCTGCACTGCTCAATTGTTATATGATCCTCATGTCCTGTAATTATGCTTGCATGTTTTTACGCCTACATCCTTTTTGTGTGTGTAAAAAATTACTGTATTGCCCAACTGCCACGCTCTCGAAGGAGAGTAGCAGTATTGTAAATAAATAAATAAATAAATAAATAAATAAATAAATAAATAAATAAATAAATAAATATTGATAACATATGCGCTTTTACACACCACAACCATAATATGATTACGCATCACAACGCAGTGGGGCATGTATTAATTGCACCATCTGGAGTTCTGTGACGTACGCAACGACCTAGATAGGTTCTGCTGAATTTCATTAGTAACTTTTGCATTATAAAAGAACATTATTTAAAGAGCGCAAACAATAGGCATCTATCAGCCATTTCGCACTCCGTATATGTTACACTATAATAGAAATAAAAAAAAAGCGGTAGGAAGAGAAACATGGAAGCTTGCGATGAAAAATCAGTAAACAGAGCTCGTATCGAGCCGACGTACGTTTCGACAAGGAGACTTGAGGAAGAAAAGTCTGCTTGTCAAAATGTCGGCCCTTCAGAAATCCTGTTTACGGATTTTTCATCAATTTAATGGGACATAATGAAGTATATTAGGACAGAATAATGCTAAAGTATAATAAAATAAGAGCTATTGAACTCCTTTTGAAGTTCTGAGTAATCACGCATGTAAATATATTTAAAGCAACATGTAAACCAATTCATGATATAACTAGTCAATGCACTTGGCTGATCTAGTTGCCACTGCCTAAATGCTTCAACAGTACTCGCCACCACATGCATGAACAACAGAGAAATATAAAAGCATTTATGAAGCGGTTGTACGGTCTATTCCCCGTATTCTTTGTGATTGTGCTAGTAGCACTATCTTACAATATCAGTATGAGCCCGCGAGATAGCCATGGGACTAAACTGAGAGTTAACTTGCTTCCTGAAATGGAGTCCTACACGGGGCATGTCAAGACTAGTGGAAAGGAACAACACGTATGCTCACATTTATTTTGAGTGTAAGAGCCGACAAGTATTTTTGTGCACTTAGAGCAGCTGGACGAGTTCGAAACTATGCTTTCCACGCAATGCCGAAATTAGAAGCAATCCAGAACAGAGCTTGTCGTTTTATCACGCGGAAATATGATAACATGTACAGTGTAACCCAATTGAAACGTGAACTGTCACTCCATCCATTAACCATACGTCGCGACATAGTCTTTTTGGCTCTGTTTGACAAATATGCAAATTCCAATCGATCACCGTTAGCACAATTGCAACGTTCCTCTCACTTATCGCACAGGTTACACAATGACTACAGAATGCATCTAACTTCTCATCCCTATCACGCGTCATACGCTTGTAGAATAACCTTCGCAACAGCATCGCCCTAAAGCGCAATTACGATAAATTTCGCGAGCACTTTAACAATTTCATTGGTAATTCTTATCTGATCCAATTCATAATTCATGCACCTTTTTTTTTCGTTAGCAGAGTGATGCTATTGTTTTTAGTTTTGATTGATTGATTGATTGATATGTGGGGTTTAACGTCGCAAAACCACTATATGATTATGAGAGACGCCGTAGCGGAGGGCTCCGGAAATTTAGTCCACTGTTTTTAGTTTTGTTCATTATGTAACGACTCTAGCTACTAGTACTGGTAAACTTCATATTTTGTTACACTGTTTTTGCATTGAACCTGTCCAACATGCTGTTACATTTCTTTCTTTGTATTAAAATTTGCTGATCCACCTGACATACTACGACCAGATTGTAATTAAACATATTGGCTTTATTGCCGCTGATTTTCGATGATATTTTACATTGTTATTATTTTGTGTACTGGCTTTGTTTTTTATGTTAACCAAATTTGTTTTTCACCGTGGATCAACCTCCCTTACGAATAGCCTTTCGAGGCGCTTAAGGTATTTGTAAATAAAAAAAGAAAATACAAAATTTTCTCTCGTATTCCATTATTCCTATAAAGGCTTGCGTGAGGATTCGCCCTGCTGTGGTTTCAGGTTACATCCTTGTACGGGAGGCGCACCAGCATCGAGTTATTCAGTCTAAAGGACTTCGGCCTTCAGGACGACGAGAACAGTTTTGTTGATATCGAACTTGGTCAGAGAACGATGATACCCGGCTTTAAGCACTGATACAATTTGTGCGGCTTCTTTCGATCCCTTGCACTTGCAAGTTGTCCCAGCTCTTTATGATTGAAACGGTTTCTGAAGTCTGTATTGACTTTCTGTAGCGTCAGGAAGTTTTACTAATTGACCCAGGGTTTTTCCTAGCCCAGTCTGCGTAGTTATAGGTTAGCCGATCTGTGGCTCAACTAACGTTATTCCAGCTTTTGTCGTTATGGGAAACCGAAGCCCTGTTTACTGAGCGAGGATGATCTTTATTTCAGTTACTTATACTGCATATTTTTTGCTATAGCCAGGCTCACGATGAATTGAATTATTGCATTTGTTTGCTTACCTCTAAAGTAAAAAAAAATCACAGCACATTCACGAGGTGAATGATGATGAGTGGGACGAAGCGTCCGCCTATGCGTCTGTCTGTGTCTGTCTATCCGCTTCTATCTGTCCCCTTCTAATCGTTACCTATACAAAAACCACTAAAGCGATCTTGTGATATTTTCAAGGACACATACACACACAGCCTTATAGTGAGCAATTGTTAAAACTAACTAGAAGAGGGAACTACAACATAAAACGAGGGAACAACCCAAATCTTGTAGAGAAGGGGCAAAGTCGATAGTGCACCTACCTTTTGTCATAATCCTCATGAGGTCAAATAAAGAAGTCGAGCATATGCTAAACATACTTGAGAATGAGTTGAAGACACCCTGACACCCTGAAGTTGAGGACACCCTGAAGTTGAGGACACCCTGAAGTTGAGGACACCCTTATTCCTCAACATGGTCGAGGAATAATGTTACCTTAAGGCTAAAGTGAGTAAATAAATGAATAAATAGTTTCATATACCAAGCGAACCATGGATAAAGGGTGACATAGGCCGTCTCGATGTTAACAATTTTCGTCCCACCACCCCTATGCGATCTCACTGTACTGCTGCCTTTATTTTTTGGAAAGCCTTAGATGCGCCATGAAAGAAAAATTCACCGTCGACATCCATGGCATCGGCCCCAAAACGAACGGTCCAAAAAGACGTGATTGGAGATATCATGTGACATCATCGTAACTTCGAAAATTAGCATCATAAGGCGTTACATCGTCATGGAAAAACTTGCGTCACCCTCATAACGTTAAGAAAAGAAGTAAATATAAGGCCTCGTTATTTCGGTAAAATAATTATTAGAACTAGCAGGCAACAGAAACAACGGTAGAGAAGGAAAGGCAGAGAAGGTGACTAGTCCGGAAAAGCCAGTTTGAGCTGACCACTAGGCGAAGGGAAAAATAGAAATGTTATCAGTAGTAAATGTAACGTAAATGTGAAGGAAAGTAGAAAGATAACTTGTCACTATTAGGGACCAAATCAGCAGCCCAGGTTCATAATAAGTGGATAACCTTGTCGGGTGAGAGGCTCGTTTTGCTGTCAGACACAATAAAGTAAATACAAAACCATGAAATCTAGTGGTCCGCGATAGAACGAGACAAACCACTGTGCGTCGTTTTGAATTTTATTTTTTGGCTTGCACTTGTTTATGTCTTTTATATTAGTTAAACATGGGGGCTATTATCTGTCGTTTTCTACTGTTGCAGTGATAATGTAAACTTGAAACGAAGGACGAAGCATCACAATCGCTGTCGGTGGGATCCAAACACAAAGATCAAAGTACAAGTCCGGTGCTTTACCAATTTAGCTACGCCAAGAGGCATTTACTTTTTGTTGGGTATTTCTGTACGTGTAATTCTTAGGATTGTTAGCATGCGCCACTGGTAACGAAGCCGGCTGGTGTGGCACACTTTTTTTTTCGTCCAGTAGGTGTCACGTTGAAAGATATAAATTCTTTCCCAGGCTGACTGGGTAACTGAAGAACCTGTGAGCCTGCTGCGTCTGCTATATTTTCGCTACCGTGGCAGAATCCCTTGACCAACCCTAATTTATACGAACAGCGCCCGTCTGACCATCAACGTTAAGGGATGGTTTACTAGGAAACCCGAGGCTTGTGGTTAGCGTTTGATCACATTTTCTACAGTTTTTTTGCTTAAGCCGGAAACCTAAGCTGAGAGGAATTATTACCTGAAGAGAGTGTCAGTGAGTAGCGAACCACGTCCAGTGATCTGAATATTTCCGTGAAGCACGAGTTTACGAGGGGGTTTTGGTTAACATGTGGCGTTTCCACAAAACAGCTGTGACGCAGCCGAAATTTTGATGAAACCAGTCATGATGGATTAGCCGCAAGTATGCCACGATGCCATGGTCTGAGGAGCAAGTCCGAATACAAACTTCGGTGGGCATAATTTGACGAAGTTGAAATTCAAGTAAACACACTGGCGTCCAGATTTGCTCACACGTTTCTAGAACCTCAATTTTTTTGTTTTCCCCGCTATTTTTTGCCTTTACCTAATTTTTGTCTCTGTCTTGTATCTCGGTATTAGTGTCCTACTTCGTCCTCTTACATACGCTTTATCTCATTAAGTGTTTCTCCTTCTCGCTCTTTCGTTTTCTTTCTTTACTTTCCGTCTCTCTTATTCTTTATATTCCTTTCTGTTGCTCTTTTTCTTTGTTATTTTCTCGGTACCTCTCTCTTACCTTCTGTGCTTTACGTAAGAGTGCTTTCCAAGCTTAACCTGGCAAGCAAATGCCATCACCTGACGAGCGCATATTTAGGTCTTTCATCATCATCATATTTCTTTCATTTATTTGTCTTCACCCTTCTGTTTCTCCATCTTCCATTATTTTTCATCGCTTTCACATCACTTTTCACGTAATCCATACCCTTACTCCCATTTTCTATATATCCCCTTGCCCAACTATACCATACAAGGCTAGACTGTGCTTTGCCCTCTCCCATTCTCTTTTTCTTCCTCCTCGCTCATAAATAACCACTCACTCCTATAGGCCGTTCCCTGCCTTGCTATATTATGCATGGCACGTATCCGCTTTTTGTGGCTCTCGTCCTTTATTTCTCATATATACCTTTACATATTTCATCCTCGCCCTGTCTCCTTTTTCCCAACCTCTCGCTATACCATGCGACACTAATATTTACCGGAACTGTTAGGTCATAAAATCTATGAAGTGATTATGAGAGACGACGTTCTGGAGGGCTCCAGAACTTTCGACCACGTGGTGTTAGTTAACGTGCACTGGCATCGCACAGTATACACGGGCTTCCACCATTTTACCTTTATAAAAACGCGACCACCACAGCTGGGGTCGAACCCGCGACCAACGGGTCAGCTGCCGAGCACCTTAGCCGATGTTCCGCCGAGGCGGACATGCCATGCTAAACATGCTAAACTTCGTATGACTGATATGACATCTGCTCGGCACATACCAACTTTCTGTGGCGTAAACCCGACTTAACGCGACAGCGTTGAAGAGCTCGTTTCGCCGAAATTCTGGCGTGGGCGTTGGTTGTAAGCAAAAATTCTTCGATGATTTGTAAAAAAAACTGATAAATATGCAAAAAAATAAACAATAAAAATGTCCCAGCTCGAGAGAAGATCGATACGTGGCAAGCGGGTGTTTTCATGTAGAGCCAAAATATTTGTTGAAACCACTTCGAAAAAAAAAATACAACACAAAGTTCAAGCAGCAGTAGGAAGGTCTCCTTAACGCATCATATATAGTGAGGTAGAATTTCGAAATCGCGCCAAGCATCAAAATATGTTAATTGGGCAACGAGTGGGTGTTTTTAAAGTCCGCCCACTACAAAACGCACAGATAATTAGCAGGAGGTCTTCTCCTAGGCATACCAAATGGCCTTTGCACGTTCACGGCTCAAGCTGAAAACTCTGCATCTCGTGTTTCCGAAATCGAATGATTCACAATGAAACTGGCAGTCATACTCCCACCGAAACAGGATGGAAGTGATTGTACCTTTGCCGAAGGGACCTAGCCGAAGGACGCTGTTCGCCAACACAAAACTACACGCCGAGCACATTGACAGGACGTGTCACCGATCCGAACCTCATGCACCCTTCACTACAGTGGACCACTTGATTTAAGAAAATTATTCAGTAAGAACGTGTCACTGAATTATATAGTCGTAATAAGGATTTCCTTTTATGAAGATGTATTGGAACTGCTGTATATTAGAAGTGGTTGTGTATTGATAAGCAAAGGATGAGACCACATTTCTGCAAATAGCGAGAGAGTGTGGCGCATCGTCATAAGGGGGGAGGAATCGAACCCGTGGCTTTGCGGTCAGCCACCAAGCACTGTAACTACTGTACTACCGAAGTGGACTTTTTATCCTTGTTGAGGAACATACAGGGACACGTTTACTAGTGCATGTGCCAATGAACTCTTCCAGAGAGAATTCAGAAAGGCAGGCAGGTGAACGAGAATTGTAGCATCTGGTTAGCCACCCTGAAATAAGAGAGAGTGAAAGGGTAATAAAGAGGAGAAAGAAAGCGAAGTGGAAAGTAGACACGGAAAAAATAATATAGAAGAATAATGGGGGTGCTATGCTTAATCAATAGGCCACTACCACGCAATGAAATAAATGAGGTTTTCACTGATTTTTTTCGTACGAAGACAGATCATGCCAACATTCGAGCACTGATTATTCTGACATTCTGCCACGACTTCAACAGCGTTTAGCCTCCAAATGCCAAAGAAACTAAAGAAGGCATGAGGACACCACTGGAGGACTGATCCAGCTCGAGAGTTGTCGAAGTGCTCACGGTCCTTGAAAGCTGACCCGGAATGACGATAGTTATAGCGCGGGAACAAAACGACGACACAGAGAAAAGAAGGACACGATAGACACTTGTTGTCTCTGTGTCGTCATTTTGTTCCCGCGCTATAACTATCGTCATGCCATACCAACTAGCCCAAGCTACCACACTTCTGACTCGTAAGACATGCTGACTCGGCCCTGGCCAGGGCGATGGCAATTCGACGGAAATAAATGCTTGAGAACTATGCAGTACATGATGTCAGCGCTTGTTAAAAAAATTACAGGTACACAGGAGAAGGACAACAAACAACAAGAGAGAGGGCAAGGAGGTTAACCAGGCACATGCCCGGTTACTACCCTACGCTGTGGAAATGGGAAGGGAGGCATAAAGATGAGAGACAGTGTCGAAAGATAAGAGAGAGAGAAAAAAAGGATTGTCAGTCAATGAGCTAACCGTACGCAGCGGTGCCCCTACACAAAAGTTAAAGGCGTTCCCATAGGCCTGTAGACCTCAAAAAGCACAAGATGGTTTTGACTGATGGTGGAAAAAAGAAATATGCTGCCCCTGAGAATGCTTGCCGAATGTGATCCGCCCCATTCTAACTCTTCTAGTTATTTCACTTTCATGGTTCAGCTCTGCGGTTACTTCCTGTCGTAAGTACAAATAACCTATCAAAACTTCCAGCGTCTGTCCACCTATCGCAAAGTGCTGTTTTCTGCTGAGACTGTTGCGCATTACTTAAGTTGTGCAGAATAATTTGTAAACCTACATTTTGATTTCCATGTCCGGTTATGTAATCACGAGCTGAAATTCGTCCCCTGAGTTACTCATCAAGGCAATATCAGCGAATCACGGTTTACTAAATTACTCTCCATTAATTTTTATCCTTTTAAGCTCTCCTGAATGTTTCGATAATTGGATGTGTACCAAAATTGGTATGGCATAACATGACTGTATGACGAGCAAAAGTGGCTAGTCATAACATGATAATCATGACAAGCATTTCATGAATATCATGATTTACATATCGTGGTTTTACTGCTCGTGTGGTGGTTTCTTTTACATGACACCTTGCAAAACTGGCATGGTATGACATGACTGCAAGGCGAACATAGGTGAAAGGCCCTAACGTTGAATTCATGATTGCGTGTCATGTAAGAACATGACTACATGCCACGCTCATGATCCGCTCGCAGCCGTTTTGCTACCTTCACATATACCGAATCTGGTATTACGTGAAGTGAATCGATGACGAAGGTATACGACTGGTGCAAACATGATAACCATGACATGCGTGTCACATAAGAACATGACTACACGCAACGTTCATAGTGCGCTCGAGTTCGTTTCGCTAGTGTCAAATACCAAATTTCATGTTACAAGACGTCCCATAAAAGATGAAGGTAAATTACATGTCGAAACATGATAATCATGACATGCGTGCCATGTAAAACATCACTACATGCAACGCTCATGATGTGCTCGCGGACGTTTCGCGGGCTTCATATACCAAATTTGGTAATACATGAGTGAATAGACGAAGGTAAGTAACATGTTCTCTCATAGATAATCATTTATGACATGCGTATCATGTTAAACATCACTACATGCTGCGCTCACAGTGCGGTCACGGCCATTTCACTAACTCCACATACACCAAATTTTGTATTACGTGACGTGGATATACGACAAAGGTAAATGTCTCGTTGAAACATGATAATCGTGACATGCGTGTGATGAAAGAACATGACTACATACATGGCTCATCATGCGCTGACTGCCGTTTCGTTAGCTTTCATATACCAAATTTGGTATTACGTGACATGAATGGATGATAAAGGTAAACGACATGTTCAAAAATGATAACCAAGGTATGCGTAACATGCAAAACGTGAGTACACACTACACTCGTAGTGCGCTCTCAGCCGTGTCGCCAGCTTCACTTATACCACATTTGGTATTACGTGAGGTGAGTGGTCGACAATCCCAAACACCAGGCGCAAACGTGATAACCATGACATGGAAGTCATGTACGGCATAATTTACATGTCTACAACTGCCGGTGCTGGTATTTCAAACGTTAGTGGTGCCGTTGTGACGCGACTATAAACAACACACTTTGCACCTTATCTGGATACGTGAGTGCACATAACATATATACTTGTGTTTACTGTATACTACATTCATTCACCTCATGACATTGTGGCGATTTCAAAGTGACATGTCAACCTTTCTCGTTCATGCGTCGCATATCATCGATTTCCACTTTCCGTGGAATCTGCAAATTTTTTATAGAGAACTATGGTGGCTGTGTATCTACGGTAGATTTATTCAAGTATGTTTATGTAGGGTTCTTCGATGTCCTTACTCTGTAGTGCCTGCATCACTGCTGATGTCTTGACTGAGTCAAACGCCTTTTTGTAATCTATGGACGCTATATAAAGGGGTCGGTCATATTTCATGCGTTTCTCTGTTACCCATTTCATAGTACGAATATGGCCTATTGTGAAGTAGCCTGTGCAAAATCCTGCTTGGTCTTTTGGTTGATGTAACTGTAATGTCGCCTTCAAACTATTAGCTATTTTTGCGAATAGTTTGTGGAAAACGGATAGTAACGTGATCGGCCTGTAATTTTTAAGTCCTTGACGTCCTCCCTTCTTATGAACAAAGATGATGTTGGCGTTCTTTCAAGATTGTGGTACACTTCTCGTGAAGTGACACTTCGTATATAAGGTGACCAGTTTTTATAACAGTTTTTTCGCCATATTTCAGGAGGCCCGTTGTTACCTCATCGTTATCAGCCGCTTTGCGTATTTGCATTCTTTCTAGGGCGTTCCTTACTTTCCCTGCCGTTACTGGTAGAATGTCAAATTCCTCTGGACTATTATTTCTCACAATATCATCCTGGTGGTTTTGGCTTCTGTGCGGCTCTCTGTCGATCTTCTCCACCAACTCGACTATCCTACTCATATTCACGCAATAGCGTTAGAAAGCTCGTGTTGCGAAAAACCCACCGCCAGCGTTTGCCTCGTTGATTGTGAGCGAAAAAATGTATGTGCGTCTCTGACCGAAAAATAAAGTTACCTAGATAGCCACGGGAGGCCGCTACTTGTCTGCGCGCGATCACATTGAAAGCAGCGCATTCGTAGAAAAAAACTGCTCAAGGTCACGAGGCGTAATAGATTATTTGCACTGCTACCCCTCTCTGTTTAGGATTCAGCGCTTTCGTTGGGACGAGAGCAGAGATAATACAATTGCAGCATGCGACAAACCTTTGTAAATCCACTCGCACTGTACGGATTCCTAAAATTTTGCGGCGTTGAATTCGTGAAGCACTAAGCTCTTCTAGTAAGTTCATTACACGATTACTTGAAAAAAGTGTTTCAGGGCCCCTTTAACGCATTTTCTTCGACAGGTTTCACGATGAAAACGAGCCCATTCAGCGATAATAGCGCGCGCTGGTTCCATCTACTGGGTGCGTGTTTGTGTGCGTGCATGTTTATGTAACAAAACATATGAATAAGTATGCAATTAATGGTTGAAGGGTGCACTAGGCGCCGGATTTTACTATCACGTTCAACTCTCGAAGGCGATGCTTAAGGGTCCCCCATTTTTTTTGGTTGTACAGTGCCTACCTTGTTCTTCGTACAGCAGCCTGAGAGTCAGTGAAAATGCACGTGCTCTTGGGAATAACCATGGCCAGTGCTACAGCAAGCAGCCTGCTAAGCCCTGGCCGGCGTGGTATCTTGAAGGGATGCGGCCTTGAAGAGTTTACCATCAAGGTCAGTGATCGCAACCACGAAATCGGCTGTTCCAGGATACTGTGCTGCGTCAACGAACGCCACAAGTTCAGGAGTGATAGCAGCGGAACTGAGGAGTGACCGAGCCCTAGCGATCCGGCGGCCTACATTGTACAGTGGGTGAACGTTTCTTGGCGTTTTCGATACAGTAATCTGCTCCCTCAATTTAGCAGGGAGTTGATTCTTTTTGTCTGCGACCAAAGCGGGCTGACAACTTAGGAACTCCAGGATGCGCCTTCCAGCTTTGGAAGAGGACAGTCTTGCATCCTGAGCTGTTTGTTGCGCTTCTGCCATCCCGATAAATGTATTATGCATACCAAGGGCCTTAACATTTTCCTCATTAGTGTTGTTTGGAGGGCCTAAGACTTTATTAACGTATTTTCTAATAATCGCCTCCAATTTCCTTTGCTCTTTCTATTCGCGCCTGTGTGCTCCAGCATTGTAATTTATGTGACTCATGAGAAAGGCATGGAAAAGCTTCATGAGGTTGGCCTCACAAAGCCCTGCATACCTGTTAGATACCATCAGTATAAGTTTGACCATGCTGTCCACCTTCGCCGTAATGCGGGTCAAAGTATGAGAGTTACTGCCATGCTCTTCCAGGAACATACCTAATCTTCGAATTTTGTCGACTCGGCGGATCGCCTGCCCTTGTGTGTGACTTTCGATCCTTATCTCTTCCGGTGGGACTGGGATGGTAAAGAATTTGCGTGTTTTTGGCTGTGCGTAGAGAAGAAGCTCTGATTTGGCAGTGGGCAAGTGCAGCCTTGTGCTATCCAGAAACTCTTCCATGTACCTGAGGGCCTGCTGGAGGGAATCCTCAACGTCTCCATCTCTACCCCTCGTGCACCACATAGTATAATATCATCTGCGTAGAGCGCATGTCCTATGCGGTCAATACGAGTTAGCTCTCGCGAAAGTTTCCTTATCGCGATGTTAAAAATTAGTGAGGAAATTACCGCTCCCTGAGGGGTTCCCCGAGCTCCAAGGTGAAATCCATTAGAGCAGAGGTCCCCAAGCTGAATGGTGGCAACGCGATCTCTGAGAAAAAAGTGGACGAACCCCTAAAAGCTCGACCCCAACCCTAATTCAGAGATCGAATCAAGTATGTGAGCATGTGAAATATTATCAAAGGCTTTCTCGATCGAGTGCCAGAATGCCACGAACATCTCTTGTGTCTATGTCGAGGATTTCGTTAATCATTTTCATAACATCCTGCGTAGAAAGCGCTGGACGAAAACCGATGCGATTGAAAGAAAAGAGCTCGTTGTGCTCAATGGAGCGGGAGATTTGGTTAAGGATAGCATGCTCCGTGGCCTTACCCTCGCAAGACGCGAGCCAGGAAAGCGAGTTCCAACCAGCCACCTTCGCCCGTGTCGGTAACAGACAGGCACGTATAAGATGCTTGCCAGTGCTTAATTTCACTGTGGTAACCTGTTACGAACGATACGCTTATCAGTGGTTATCAAATTCGATAAGAAACAGCAGCATCGGCAATCGCTTTTAGCCTATTGGCATGGTCCGCGCTAGCCACGGGCAGCGTGCAGAACGAGCAGCTGTTTGAATTTCACAGCTCTGAGGGCAGTGCTGTTAGTTCAGTCAGTATTGCACTTCGCAGCGGGCAAGGTGCACGCGATGAATCAGTATGCTACCCCGGAAAAACAAGAGCCAGACGAGTGCCGCTCTTGCCGCAGTGAGGATATGGGCTCTACACTGAGCTAAAAATTGCGCAATAATAGTTTGGTTCATATATTGCAGATCTGTTTCTTACCGTACCTTCGCTTTTTCTCAATTCTGCCCGGTACTATATTGATGATGTGTTAAAATGCAAACGGTGTATTAGCTGCGATAGAACCATGCGACTGTCATGTAGAATAGCTGATTTTGAACATGGGTACTGACATCTTTGTAAACGTGTTTTCATTATAGGTGCTCATGGACGCTCTGCCTGCAAATGGGGAAAGAGGGGGAGTGCTGCTGCTGCCTCAAATTTCGGAAGATTCGTGACTGCCACAGCGCGCTTCATCTCGTATGTTTGAATTATTTTCTTTTAACTGCAGCGGCCCGTTTCGCAGCCATCTTCTGATCCCGAGAAAATTTGTGAAAAGCGACCTTATCGTGACCGTAAGTGCTACGACAGCCATATGCCACGCAGTAACTAGGCATCACGAGTTCCTTCAACCTTGCAAAAACGCAACTAGTGAATGTCGGATGGCGAAAATCTCTAATCAGAAAAAAACAGTGCCATGGCAAGCAATTTCTATGAACTGGCAGAACTGACGCCTCGCCAGGCAACATATTGCAGCAGAAACAAGGCACAACCGCGAAGTAAACAAGCTGAGCTGACTGAGCGACGCAGGTGGCACGGCGCATAGTTGCCCGCCGGGTGGCAGTTTGACCCTTAAGGTGACGTCACCTCCCCACGTGTCCATCGCTCCCGTGCTCCACCCCTGCGCGCGCGTGCCGGTGGGGCATTCTCTCGGTCGAAGTTTGCTCGCTCATAGCATCGTTGTTTAATGAAACCTTGCAAAAAACCTCCGTAGACATGTTGTAAAGGGTCGCGAATACCGAATTCGCAATAAATTCACAACTTCAAAACAACTTCAGTGTACCTCTAATGCATACATCTAATTTTTGCTATGCACAAGTTTGCCTTCGCAGTTTTTAGGCATCTGTTTTTACAGCCTAGCTGCTCAATTCTCTCCAAGTTATGCCTTTTGACGTCGGCTAAATACATGAACTTCCACAGAACTTTGTCATGAGGGGAGGCCACGGCTATAGACGTAGAGTATGGACGCTTGCGAAGGACCAGAAAGGAGAGGGATGAACTCCCTGCCAATGTTGGCCGTTGCTGTCCCTACTGGCCTCCTCAAGGACGTCGACTGCATTGCCACGTTTCTTCCTCAAGTTTTGTTATCGCCCAGTTACGCTGTACGTAATTGTCAGCGCAACCACGCCTGCAGTGTTCGAGGAGCTTAGGGACTGTAGCAGATCATTTCGTTAAGATCACGCCCACTTCGTGAA
Source organism: Rhipicephalus microplus (assembly GCF_043290135.1). Lineage (NCBI taxonomy): Eukaryota > Metazoa > Arthropoda > Arachnida > Ixodida > Ixodidae > Rhipicephalus > Rhipicephalus microplus. Next base: position 13,049,208 of record NC_134707.1, read on the forward strand.
CATTAGAGAATATTCTAGAACCTACGTGGCCGCTAGCGATAACGCTAGAATATTCAACGACACGTGTATAAATGTCAATGCGCTTCACCGCTTGTGAAATGATCGACGGCCCACGCTCCGTTCACCGCTATTAGTGCAAGACTTCTACTGTATTCTGACTGTTTACCGGGCACAGGTTGACCCAAACAAACAGCTTGATCTGAACAACCCAGTCTCCTGTCTTCAGCCACGTCACGACCTCGTGACATCTGGTTCATGTACCACCCACCCCGGTCAAGCAAGCCGTCAACTTAGCCCACACCACGAAGACACAGACTCAATCCATGAGGCGCCAGTTAGCCTTAGAAAAGAAGGGCTGCCACCGGAGTATGGGATTTTACCCGAAAAGACTCAGAAGAACAAGCGTTTGGTGTCAACCACGTTGACAATGACAACACATGTGCCACCGGCACCGATTCTGCTGCGGCAACCTAAGGAGCCGCCAAGTTTCCGCCATTCGCCCCTCGAAGAGCCGGAAAGCTGGCTTGAAATGTCAGACCGAGTGTTTTTCAATGACTGGACCAAGGATGACAAGCTGCGGCATGTCTTTTTTGCCTTGCAAGACGCCGCTAGGACGTGGTTCGAGAACCATGAGTCAACCCTGACAACGTGGGACACTTTCGGCTCCAGGTTCTTGGTCAATTGCACAAGCATCGACTGCAAAAAGAGGGCTTAAGCTCTGCTTGAAATCCGCGTCCAGCTACCTAACAAAAACGTCATGCTCTTCACAGAAGAAATTACTAAACTTTTTCTCCACGCAGACCCCCAAGTATCAGAAGACAAGAAAGTCCGGTTTCTCATGCGAGGAGTTCAACAGGAGCTTTTCGCAGGACTGATGCGGAATTCACCAAACAGCGTAAAGGAGTTTGTCTCAGAGGTGAACACTATTGAGAAGACCCTTGACATATGCACCAGATAGTACAATTGTCGCCCGACTCCAAGCTGCGCAGCTGTTCAAGCCTTTGACTTCGAATATCTGCACCAAACCATCCGAGTCATCGTGCGAGAAGAGCCCCGAAAGGTGCCTTTGCCACAGCCAGGGGTGACGTCGATTTCTGAAGTAGTGCGTGAGAAAATTGGCCAGTCACTGGGTGTTCCTCAGTCAGCACAGTCACAGCCGCCGGCTATCAGCTACACTGTAGCTGCCCACCGTCACACGCCCGACCACCCCTACATGATGAAATCGACCACCGCAGTTCCGCCGCGAGACATTACCGCCACCACCACCGACGCCATACCACCCACCCACTAGCCAGCGCTACATCCCCAGGAAATGACATTTGGTGCGTGCCTGACCACAAACCCCTGAAGAAAGGCTGGCAACACCTACCGCCGCAGCCAGTACCACCAGACGGGGCTGCGAGGGTTCGGTATCAACGTGCCGGCTCTACAGCGACATGAAAGACCACGCCACATCGCTGACTATCACTAAAGTGTAAAGTTGGGCATGTTAGTAAGACATAGTTCAGTAGACAATAATCTCTCTAGTGAGCTTGTCAAACAAGCTCACTAGAGAGATTATTGAGGCTGAGGCTATCACTTCACTGGGGTCTAAGTGCGTCAGCACTCCCTCTCTTACGCTCAGTGATAAAGAATTGTATTTTCTAAGAAATTAATTTTTTGTGCCCATCTTTTCATGTCATGTGATGTTATTTTTCTTGGTAATATAGGCGAGTGTGCGGTGGTAATAAACATTATGTTGGAAGTTAGCGCCTGTGCCGTGTGTCCTCGTCTTGTGTCCCCGTTTCTTTGCGCTATTTTCTGTCGTTATTACAGGTGGTTCGTCAAAAAATTCACTCACTAACCTTACCAGGACTGACGTGGAGTTCAAGTGGGAAACGCCGCAGGATCGCGGAAGCATTTCAAGATCTAAAGCTACGCCTGCAGACACCTCCGTTACTGGCGAGTTTCGGCGAATTCACATCGATGCAAGCAGTGTAGCACACGGCGCCATTCTTGTGCATACGACTGACGAATTGGAAAGGGTAATTAGCTACGCTAATCAGTCGCTATCTAAAGCAGAAGCCAAGTACCCAACAACCAAAAGGAAGTGGCTTGCCATCATCTGGGCTACGTCGAAGTTTCACCCCTACCTCTACGGTAGGCCAAAGTTGTGAGCGAGCACTACGCCTTGTGTTGGCTAGCTACCTTTAAAAGCCTTCAGGTCCCCTCGCCCTATGGAGCCTGAGACTTAAAAAAATATGACATCATCGTCGTTTACAAGTCCGGCAGAAAACACTTGGACGCCGACTGCTTCTCTCATGCCCTTGTCGACCCATCATCGCCCGACGACCTGAATGATGACTACTACTTGAAAACGGTAACTGCCGACGACTTCGCTGAACAATAATGAGCCGACCCGGAACTTAGGGGACCAATGGGACACCTCGAGGACAAGACCTCTGTGTTTTGAAGGTATTCGAGCACGCACTTGCGTCATTCTCGCTGCGAAATGGCGTTCTACAAAAGAAGAACGTCTCGCCACTTCGAGAGTACTTTCTTGTAGTGCCTTCAGCTCTGCGACCAGAGCTACCCTAGGCCCTGCACGGCAATATGAAGGCAGGACACCCAAGTGTTTCCCACACGTTCGTGAGGACACAAGAAAGGTACTAATTGCCACGTCTTACCACTGACGTCACTTGATATGTGATGACATGCCAGGACTGCCAGAGACGCAAAGCACCACCTACACGGCCAGCCAGACTTCTGTAGCCCATTGAACCACCTCACCGACCGTTCGAGCAGATTGGTATAGACTTACCGGGGCCGTTCTCAATGTGGGCTGTCGGAAGCAAGTGGATCGTTGTAGCCGCCGACTACCTTACCAGCTACGCCGAGACAAAAGCTTTGCCCAAAGGCAGTGCATCCGAGGTAGCTGAGCTCTTCGTCGCAAACGTCGTCCTACGCCATGGCATCCTGAAGGTCCTGATAACCGACGGAGTAATGGCATTTACTGCTCACCTAACTCAAGCGATTTTGGCATACAGCCAGACAAGCCACCGCCAGACGCCTGCGTACCACCCACGGACCAACGGTCCCCCCAAGTGACTAGACAAGACCATCTCCGACATTCGGGTCATGTACGACAACGTCGAACAGAACACGTGGGACGCCGTTCTTCCATACGCGACCTTCGCATACAACATGGTGAAGCAGAAGTCTGCGCAGATGTCTCCATGCAAGTTCGTCTACGGAAGGAGCCCGCAACGACGCTCGATGCCACACTCCCAAACGTCGCTGATGAAGAAAGCCTCCAAGTCACCATCTACCATCAGCGCACTGAAGAAGCTCTTCGATTCGCCCACCTACGCGTCAAAAATTAGCAGACGACCGACAGCCGCCGTTAGAATCTTCGACGAAGTTTCGTAGAATACCAGCCCAGTGAATGTGTTTGGGTATGGACGTTGATACGCCGACGAGGGCGGAGTGAAAAACTTTTGCTACGGTACTTAAGGACGTACAGGGTGGTTCGACGTCTCGGCGCACTCGACTACGAGGTTGTCCCCGACGGCATCACGAACTCTCAGTAGCGCCGTGCACGGCCTCAAGTCGTCCATGTCGGGCGCCTCAAACTGTCATGCACGTTAACAAACCTGACAACTTAATTATTTGTTGTTTTTCTATATCTGCGCTTTATTACTTCTACCCCTTTATTATACTTTCTCGCTTTATTATTTTTTCTTGCATGCATCTTCCGTATTTTGTTTTAAGCACCTGGACGATGCCTTTTTCAAAGGGGGGTAATGCCACGTTTCTTTCTCTCTTTTAGTATCGCCCCGTTGCACGGTATGTAATTCTCGGCGTAAATCACGCCTACTATGATCGACAAGCTTCAGGACTGCCATAGATCATTTTGTTAAGATCACGCCCACTTCGAAAGATTGATTGATATGTGGGATTTAACGTCCCAAAGCCACCATTTGATTATGAGAGACGCCGTAGTGGAGGGCTCCGGAAATTTCGACCACCTGGGGTTCTTTAACGTGCACCCAAATCTGAGTACACGGGCCTACAACATTTACGCCTCCATCGGAAAGGCAGCCGCCGCAGCCGGGATTCGAACCCGTGACCTGCGGGTCAGCAGCCGAGTACCTTAGCCACTAGACCACCACGGCGGGGCGCCCACTTCGAAAGCAATACAGATTACTCTGAAACTTACGTGGCCGCTAGCGATAGGACTAAAATGTTCGAGGACACGTGCATAAATGCCGAAGCACTATAAATGCCGAAGCACGATAAATGCCGAAGCATGTTTAAATGCCGAAGAATGTTTAAATGCCGAAGAATGTTTAAATGCCGAAGCATGTATAAATGTCGAAGCATGTATAAATGCCGTGGTAGATGGACGGCCGACGCTTCAGTGCAAGTATGCTAATGTAATCCGACTTTCCATTTACCGGGCAGCGGTTCGGCCATAGAAACAGTGTGATCTGAACATTCAGTCTTCTGCCTTCGCACATGTCACGACCCTGTGAGAGTATCATACTATCCCGGAGAAATATTCTGTTGTATGTCGTTTATTTGTATTTATTGCCGTGGCCACCAGTAAACACCTATTGATTAACTTCGAAAGCTCCACTATAGCTCAATTATTCGGTTGCATTTGAGGCTTTCATGGTGTGTCGCATCTTAAATTTTTCGTTTTTTTGCGAGTTTGCCAGTGACCTGTCTAGTGACTACCTTCGACTTCTATTGACATTTTTTATATAATATATTACTAGTGGGATTATCGTTCATTGTGCCAACAATAATATCGGTTACCCCTTTTAGTGCCTCTAATGTATTCTGAAGCAAAAAGTTTGAATTCATGTGCTTTGGCTCCCATCTCTAGTTCAATAAATGGCTTCGGAATTCATTAATTGTATTCGGAGGCAACGTCGGAGTTTTGCTGAGTTTGAGTGGTCGCGAACTCCTACTTTGACGTTTCTTGTCAACTTACGAGTAGCATGCGCGCATCTGTTTTGCGAACTAATCGACTACTTTTATATGTGATTGTTTAGAAGTACAGTAACTCTAGCCACGACAACATTGCAGCAGTACGGCGAGGCCGGTTGAAAGCTGAGATTCACCTAGCGACAGGCAAGGCATATCGGGATTCAACTTTGATGATAGCCGTACTATTGATCTGATGGTCGCCAGACTCTGGCACGATTAACACAAGGTCGATGCTGTCGTCCACAACTGGACACTGTGAATCGGGACACTGTGAAACGCTCTGGTAAGCAGAAGCCGTACTATTGATCTGATGGCGAATCTACGTGATCATTCACAAATAGGTATAAAATCGCACTCTGTGTGGCAGTTCGCTGTTCTCGATAATGCACGAAAATTCCTGTCCCCGTTTTTACATGCATTTCATGTTTTCCGTGCATTTCATGTAAAGTTATGGAACATGTTATTTGCTCTCATCTCGCATCTTTTCTACAGTCAAACTCCTTTTTTGCAGATGACCAGCATGGATTTCACAATTTTCATGTGAAACAACTTTTGGCATTCACACATGACCTAAACTCCATTCTTGACAGCGGTTCTATTGTCGACTGCATATTCATAGACTTTTCAAAACCGCTCAACAAGGTTTCTCATCAACTGCTTCTTTTAAAACTCAGCGAACTTAACGTTGATCCGAACGTTCTTCAATGGCTTCACTCTTTTCTCACTGATCGTTCCCAATTTGTCACTGTGAGTAACAACTCATCCATCACTTCTGCAGTTGAATCGAGCGTGCCTCAAGGCTCTGTGCTGGGACTTTTGCTTTTCCTCGTCTACATAAACGACTTACCTGATAATCTATGTTCATCAATAAACCTGTTCGCTGATGACTGTGTTAAATACCGTGTTATTAACCATTGATCTTCTTCAATCAGATATAAACTGTGTTTGTGACTGGACTAACACGTGGAACATGAAGTGAAACACTACCAAATGCAAGCAAATGCGCGTTTCACGTCGCGATACAGCATTGCCCTCTTATCTTACATATACTAACCTAGAACCTGTGTCATGTTACAAATATCTAGGCGTACTCATCACTTCTGATCTTTTCTGTAAGATGCATGTAACACATGTAACCAATAACGCTAATCGCACGCAGGGCTTTATACGCCGTAATTTTCATCTTCCTTCCTTTCCAGTAAAATTACCTCTGTATAAATCATTAGTCCGTTCCAAAATGCAATATGCTACATCTGTGTGGGACCCAGCCAAGAAACACTCATCCATCAGCTTGAATCCATCCAGAGTCGGGCTGCTAGTTTCATTCTTTCTAACTACCATCGCACCTCCTGCGTCACTTCCATGAAAACAACTTTATCATTAGCTCTGCTCTGACAATGTAGGAAAATATCTCGCCTCTGCGTGTTTCACAAGATATATTACGACAATTCAGTCCTTAAAAATAAATTGATAACCCCTTCTTATGTATCCACTTGCATCAACCATTGTCATAAGGTTGGCAATCCCACATGCCACACCAAACACTTTTACTATTCATTTATCCCCCGTACGTCAGCAAGTTGGAATCACCTTCCCCGATCTGTAGTCGAGATTACTAATAACTCTATGTTTGAGGCTGCTATACAACTAGCCTGCCGACATAATTTTTAGGAATATGGTATTTCCGTTTTTCAGTAGCACTTTGTTCATTTTTTTTGGTATCTTGACATTTGCTGTGGAAACGATGCATTTTTTTGTTTCTATGCACGTGCTTGTGGTTTAGTGTTACATCGTTTTCTTGATTTTTTTCAGTACTAGACTTGTTAAGCTTTGTAGTTCTTTAGTACCTGTTTTGTTCTTATAATGTGCACTATATCGTGTTGGTTTCTTTCACTGATCCATGTAACGACCGATTTTCCGCTTTTTCATTATGTTGTGTTAAAAATGTAACCCACTCCCCTCTGTAATGCCCTCGGCCCTGAGCGTATTCAAATAAATAAATAAATAAATAAATAAATAAATAAATAAATAAATAAATAAATAAATAAATAAATAAATAAATAAATAAACCTTGGAATCTAAATCTGCAGAACATGGTGATGAAACGATCCGCTCGGTATGAGCGGCTAAGTAGGCGGGAGTGGTTAGTTAAAGAGAACAGTCGAGAGATCAAACCATCATGGAAACGGCACCACGAAATCTCGTAACGAATTCGCATCAACGGCGTGCTGGGCGTTTCACTGACCGAGCTCTGTGCGTAAGTTTCTTTGTGTAACGACGATTCGTGACTGCCATAAATTGCAGCAAATCCTCACACGCAGCGAATTTGTTTTTGTGATGCGCTCTAGAAAACCTATTGGCACCTTAACACGCACCGGGAACGTTTCGTTGCATCAATAAAGTAAAATAGAGAACGCAATAAAGATTGAAGCAATTGGAAATCACAGGAGACAATTCTAACGACATCTGCGACAGAAAACCAGCTATGCAGTCTTTATGTTGCGTTACATTAGTGCATTGGAAAAAAGATACAAAGTGTGCGAAAAATTTGCACTACTGCAACAAAAGGACGTCATCAAATTATTGGTTCTTGTCACAGCTGAATTTTCTTTAAGGTTGGCCTGTGCCTTTACACAGGCACGCTATACTTTATCATTCAATTTTTTTCGTGAGAGAAACAGAATCGATGTCCTCTCTTGTGTTGATGGCTCTCTCTCTCTCTCTCTCGCTATATATATATATATATATATATATATATATATATATATATATAACCATACGGAGAATAAGGAATTCCAAAGGTTGGCATTTCAATAAAAAAGCTTTCCGGAACCCGAGCCATCCTGTGGAAGCCGGACACATAAAGGGGGGAGGATCATGAAAGGAAAAATGAGGTAAACAAGAACGGAGGATCTGTGGTATCAGATTTGTGCCTAGTTTACTGTGGTCTTGCGCGGTGCTTTGTGTGCGCATGTGACGAAAGCTATGACGAAAGTTTTTTTTTGGTCAAAGAACTAAAATAATAAGACCATCGTTAGGACCAAAATAAAACTAGATCACCAGCGCCTACATTGTTTCCCCTAGTATTGCAAGACTCGAAGACACCGCATTTCTCGTTTTACACGAGGATGTTCATACCTGCTAGATATGAAGCTAGTTTTTCATAAATGTTTTGCATTTTTTGTCTGTTTTCAACCAAACTGGTCGTCCCTTAGCCAATACGCCGGCTGTAAATTCCTATGCACAAGCCGCAATCACTGAAGATGTATCTGAAGTAGGGTATTTATGAAGGTGGGATCCTACTACGTATAACTGGTCAACAGGATCAGCTAGATTCTGTCAAGTCATGCTTAAATATATCATCGTTGCTGTAAGTATCATCTGTCTACGCCTGCTGAAGCATCAAGGGCCTTCACAGTAATATCCAGTTTACGTTGTTTGCCGTGACGTCATTTCACTTTATGCCTTTCAATTTTTCTTTTTATCACACTGTCACAGAACGAGCGCTCAAAAAGGGCGCGCCGCCAAATTCTCGCGACGAACCGCCGGAGTGACGCCGCGAGGTCAACGAAAGAGAAAGAAAAAGAAAACAAACATCTAAAGGCTCCCCGGGCGCGCGAGCCTCTCCTCTCGGAAGCGTGGCTTCGCCGACGAACCTCCTCACCCCACAACGGCGGCCGAGCAAGCACTGGATTTTTCTAGAAGGAAAGGGGCGTGGTCATACCGAGTTGAGTCATCTGCTGCGGAGGGCATCCCAACCGTCTCGCCCTCTCCCCAGCCTTCGCTGCGTATCGCGCCGACGAAATGACGAGAACCTTCTGGAATCTCGCGCGGAAGGTATTTAACCGAGCAGCGGAGATGAGAGATCAGGAGAAGACGGAAGTTAGCGCCAGAGCGCGTAGGGATTCCGCCGTGTAGTCGGCGAAGGTTTTGTCCGTAGCGACAAAGCAGGAGAAGAAGAAGAGGATTTCCACCTGAGGGGTGAAGGCTCGAGCTACAGACAAGAGCGTGTGTTTACCGCTATCGAGCGAAGACGCGTGGCAACAGCTGCGTGTGTGAAGCCTACGTGTTTCCGGCAAAGAAGTTTGAAGCTTGGAGAGTGGCCATTTGAAGACGCGAGGTTTCCTGGAAGAGAAACTTCGGCGAGGTTTCCTGGAAGAGAAACTTCGGCGAGGTTTCCTGGAAGAGAAACTTCAGGGGCAGTGGAACGACAACAACGCTGGACTTTGAGTGAGTGATTCTCGGAAGAGTATCATCCAGACTTTTGTTCCAAGAACTTTGGACTGAATAGGTTTTCTATCTCTTTAGTCTTTAAGTGTCTTGGTTGTTCAATGCATGCGACTGCATTGTAGTGCGTATTGTTGTCTGTGTCCGTTGTTTCGAGTGTGGCTGATTGTACTGTGTAGTACGTTGTTTGATTGGTGACATATTGTCCTCATCTATTGTGGAGTGTGCATTCTTGTGTATGGTTTTCGATCTGCCATTATTGAGAATTGCGTTTTGTTTATCAACTCTCTGCTCTGACTTGTTCTTTGGGCCACAGCTGGCGTCCGCTGGCGCGCCAAAAAGGACCACTTCTACATTGTCCACGCTTTCGTGGTGCGGTTCGGGGGGCCGATACTTCGGCCCTTGGAATTAGCCCGGCGATCGCCTCCCTTATTAACGGGACCTGTGTGACACACACCACCTTAGAATACAAAGTTGTATTTTACTATGCTGGTTTCTGATTTCAACAGTGGAGTGAAGAGTAACATTATGAAAGGAGAGAACCAGAATTGTAGCATCCGGTCTGCTACCCTTTCCTAAGGAGAAGTCAAGAGTGAAACGAACATGGAAAGCAAAGCAGAGGATAGCAGGTGCGTGAAAAACAAAACAAAAAAGGTGTATAGTAGGGTTTAATCAACAGGCCACTGTGATGGGAATAGTTCAGTGAGGTCTTAATTTTCGGGGCGAAGACAGTTTGGGTCGGTATTCTATGAAAATAACAGATAGTTCCGAAAGATGTGTGCCATTACAGCAGCCAGTGGCAGTCTGTGCGTGCTGTAGCGAAGGTAGTGGTTCGTAGCTTCATCACTGTCGGACTGGCTTTAACATAACTGTGTTTCGTGCCGATTCGGAAGGAAAAAGAGTAGGTGAAAGGGACACTGAACTACAGTCGGCAAAGCACCATTGTCTCGATTCGACGCAGTCCTGATGAAGGTCGAAGTCCATGAGACGTGTTCAGTCGATGTACCCGTGTGCCGTAAGCTTAATGTGTTCGACAAGGATTGTATGTCTTCGTTTGCGATATCGCGAATTTTCAATGGAACACCTGTTCTTGAAAACCGTATGTAATCTTGTACGTCGCCTTCGTGTGCAGGCATAGCAGCTTCGCCGGCATGTTCGTTGGTTAATATACCCCAGTGACTTGCAAGCCACTGAAACGTGGAAACCATTGAAGCCACTGAAGGGGCTTTGCTTGCTTGAAGTTGTCCGCTTGTGTAAGAGATATTAATTTTGCCCGTTTGTGTAAGAAATATTGATGTAAGCAAAAAAGTGACTGAATAGTTGCAAATTTTTCAGCAACCTAATAGGTGCGAACATCTTTTTTTATTTCTTGATTGGGCTACTGCATGCTGTGTATTCAGCATTAACAGAAAGCGAATTCATCACAGCTTGGATAGCTGACCTGTGTTTATGCTCTTTTTGATTGAAGCAAAGCCCATGTTTCTTCAAACTCGGCTTACCGCATTTCGCCATGACGACTCATGTAGGTACTAATTACAACCGAATGGATCCACCTAGTGAAAAATACTATTGGAGGAAACAAATAATATAGACCGACTGACAGGTTTATGTGGGCAAAATTTAATCTCATAGAGACTTAGCGCACACAAAGTTCATAGAACTTTTGCTTCTAGGGTCGATTATAACAGGAACCTATTCCGAGGAAAACTAAGCGGAACTAACTCCAGTGTTGGTCATTACTGCAGCGTTATCCGCAATATTACCCGAAACACGCGTTATGGCTTACATCTAGTCGTAACTGATTTACCTGATCAAAACAGGCACCCAATAACGGCACTCTGAATGCTTCATGACGCGGTGAATTTTTTGACCTGAACGTTTATTCAATAACGTTTACGCACAGCTCCAGGAATTTAATGTTCTCGAAGCTGATAATTGCCCTGTGTCTATTGAATTCATTGAATATTATTATTGCAATGTCACTCTCAGAAGGTTGATGCATTCTTAATATCTTGCCTCTCAAGTTCGCTCTGCAAGTGTCAAATATTACGCCCACTATGTTTTGTGCAATTCTATTTCCCTTGTAGATTAACGATGCTGCATTGTGTGATATATTGGTATTTTTTTAAGGGACTGATGCAATAATCTTTCAGTATTGGTCGTATTTTTCCTAAACTGAATGAGACATAAGCCTTGTCTTGTCATGGTCACTCATTAAAGTAAGGTGAAGTGATAATACAGTGGCAAAATAACTGTCTAAATCGAGTGTGTAAATATTCCATTGATAGAAAGATAGAGTCAAGAGATAACCAGATATATGTGAAAGTGGTCCACACCTATACCTCTTGACTTCAACAATATTGTATGTGTATCAAAGGGCAGTTGGATTTAAACAGTTGTAAAGTCACTGTCACGATCAATATCTGGCACGAATGTAAGTAATAAGTATTGAGTGGTGATCCAAGGAGGAAATTTTCCCTGCTGTCATTCTTGGATGAAAGCAAAAAAAAAAAGCAAATATGCGATAATGCAAATATTTCATTTGCTGAGGTTTTAGATTTCTGCTTTTTGTTGTGATGCATAGCGCGAACACTAATTATGATCATCATTATTCAGTATGCGCTCGCTTCGTCCTATACTTCGATTTCCCCTTCCTTCCCACAACACGTGCGTCGAGCCGCACCACTCCATCTTTCTTTTATTCTTTTATAAAAAACTTTTATCTTTTTTTCAAATTCCTCCCTAGTTTTTGTTTACTCTTTCTCTCCCACTCCCACAGGTGGCACTGTGGGTAGTGGTGTGCGGCTCCGCGCCCTTGGCGGGGTTCGGGATCCCGTCTCGTAAAAAGTCCCGGGGAGCCATCCCTCAAATGGCACAAAACAATGACAGAGGCCACAGAAAACTTAAAAGAAAAGAACCCTGCGGCTTCTGATGAGTGCTTGTCCCCACCCGTCCGGGCCGTCCGGGCCAGCTGGAACTTGCCGATCCCTAAGGCTATGTCTTTGGGATCGACACTTACTCCCGTGCTGGACCAGATGGCCCACCAACCAATATCGACATTCCCGGCAGCTCTTACTCCCTGGCAGTGGGCTGAGCCGCTGTGCCCCCTCGCCATTTCTCTTATGAGAGGCGGGGTCAAGTGTGAGGCACAGGTGAAGCTCATTCCGTACCGGTTTGCCACGCTAAGGGACCATGAGCTCGTCGGCCTTGGGGAGATCGAAATGACCCCCATTTTTGACCATATTATGTCATCGCTGTCACAGCCTCTCGGTGAGTTCGCCACCAACCGGTTCTTCTCACTCCCGGGCACCATGGACACGTGCGCAATGATGACCGCCGCCTCTCATCTGAACGCCCTCTCAACTCTGGTGCGTGACGAAGCGCCCATGTTGAGATGTGTGCTTCTCAATGAGTTGGTTGTTCCACACGGCGGTATAAAACGGCTCACCCAACTCCCTACTCGAGTTGGGCCGAGTCTCCAGCTGCGCAGTGTCACCCGGAGGGTGATAGGGTCTGGTGGCGGTGTGCCCAACGGGAAAATTGGATGCATCGACCTCACCACGTACCATCGGCTTCTCGGTGGGACCTTTTTCTTCGATGGTGAGTACGACACTCTCGGGCCCGCGACATGGGGGGCGGGAACAGTGGTGGTACCTGTAAAGAACAATGATCTTGGGTGCCGCTGGGTTGTTCCTTACCTTTTGTCGTTTGTAGGGTCTGAGTACTGGAATCAGAGAGTGTGGTACACCCTACAGTGCGTAGACCATCTTGCGCAAGACGAAGAGAGGGACGTCAACATCACCACCGCGCCGTATGCGTCTTTGGCGCACGTGCCTGGTGATGAGAACATCCTTATTGTGCTCATCGACACCGAGCACAGGCTTGGGCGGCCCAGAAATTTTGCCATCGGCCGGACGCAGGTGCAAGTCCCAGTCATCGGACATGCCACCCGCGAATTAGACAACATCCATCTGCCAGGAGTTCGTGACCTGATGGATGTGTATCTTGGACCTGTACAAGAGGAATCAGCTCCAGCGTGCACCCAGACGGAGGTAGGCCAGGCTTGGGCCAAGCTGTATGATTATATAGCTACCCCCGGCTGCGCCGAACACGCCCTGGCACTAGCATCAGAGATGAGCAGGCGCTTCCCCGTCGACCCGCTCGTCCAAGGGACACACAACGGGGATTCAATCGGACTCTTTACCACAAGAGCTCACCACTTTGAGGAGCACAATGGGGCCTCATTTCCGAAGGTAAAAACCTGGCCTGCGGGCCTAGTCTGGCCGGCCCGTGCTCCCTCATTTATGAGGTGGCTCGCGTGGTACAATTTAGGACAATCTGGGATGCTGCCCGAAGGGTACGTCGAAGTGCCTGAAGCGGCAGCTTTCCCCAACGCATATGAAGGGCACATGGGTGTTTCAACATCACTTGTCGTGTCCACAGCTCATACGACGTTCCGGATTGGCCGGGCGCTCGGACTCATCAAGGGCGAGGAGATGCTCTACTTTCCCCGGTCTGAGTTAGCCTTGTCCGTCTGGTTGTCGGGTTCGGCTGTGGTAATCGCAAGCCACACCTACACGGCAGCCTTGTCCCTTGGCCTGACCTGGGCATCGGTGAACGGGCTGGGGCTGCCGGGCCCTAAAGCGATTCAAGCCTCCTGCCTCCACGTCACCACTATGACGTCGGGGCGCGTCTTCAACGCCGTTGACAGCAAGCGTGACTTGTATGTCAACCACCACCAGCTGGCGTTTGGCGCCATTGTGCGTACCATCCGCACAGGGGGCGAATGAAATTTGGAGAACGTGGGTGGATTCCCCTTGCCATTCTTCCTGCTCCGCTCCATGTATAACAAAGTCAACTTGGAGCTCGTTGAGCCTTCCCACCACACAGTGGAAGAATGTAACCTTGCAGGTCTGGGGTATGAAACCTACGCGGCCCACGCACCATCCGGGCCTGATTGGCTCATCATGAGCACATCATGAGTGTGGCATGTAGTCATGTTACATGACACGCATGTCGTGATTATCATGTTTGGATGTGTCATTTACCTATGTCGTCCATTCGCGTCATGTAATACCGAATTTAGTACACGTGGAGCTAGCGAAACGGCCACTAGCACATCATGAGTATAGCATGTAGTGATGTTACATGACATGCATCTCATGATTATGTTTTGCCCAGTCGCATACCATCGTCCTCATTCACGCACCGTAATACCAAATTTGGTATATGAGACCTTTGCGAAACGGCCACGAGCGCATCATGATCGTGGCATGTGGTCGTGTTACATGACACGCATGTCATGATTTTCTTGTTAGGTTCTGTCGCTTGTGTTCGCGATGAAATTATGTCATACCGTACCAGTTTTGCAACATGTCATGTGAATGAGACCACCGCAAGAGCAGCAAGACTAAATGTAAATCAGGACTCATGACATACATGTCATGATTTTCATGTTATGACTACACATTTAAGCTCGTCATACAGTCATGTCCTGTCATACCAAGTTTGGTATTGATGCCATTATCGAAACGGCCAGGAGAGCTAAAAGTCGTTGGCGGCTAGATAGATGTAGATACGCCCAAAGTCGCTGAAGTTCGCTAAGAAATGCTTCGCATTTAAGAAAAATTGCACTGAATTAATCTTACTGACGAATTAACTGATAGTTACTTGTCCCAAGTTAGGGACTTCAAATATGTGGGTGTCATTTTTTCACATAACCTAAAACGGCAAGCACCTATCAACCATATCTCTGCAAAAGCGCTTCGAAAACTTGGTTACATAAAGCAAACTTTAAAAAATGCAACGTTGGAATGAATGTAAGCGGACTGCCTACAAAACAAGCTTTCAGATTCACCTTCGGTCGCTACGATCCCAGCTTGTCAACTTCGTCACATCCTTATCATTGCAGCCTTTGGAGCATAGGAGCCAACACGAACGCGTAATTTTGCTGCATATGATCAACACGCCATCCGGTATTCAGGCATCCTTTTCTTTTGTGCCCGCTAATACGCGTGTCACTAAGCGCACCCATAGACTAAACATTTAAAAGCACGGCAGGAGGTACGTTGAGGGCAAAAAAGATGTTGTATATGGAACTCCTTTCACATGTGGAAAGGAATACGTTGGTCAGACGGGTCGGTGCATAAATGTGCGCCTTCGTGAACATGAGAGTTCACTAAAGAGGCCCCTTACTCACACTTAGCGATGCACTGCAAGGAGTGCACCTGCCAACCGAAATTTTCCGACGCACGAATAATTGACAGGCACAACAAGCGGACGACGAGAGAAATAATGGAAGCGTATAGAATAAGGAAAGGAGGGAACAGTTGCGTCAGCCAAGCGTCAGTTCTACTAACACATGCGTAATTTGCTTTTTGGACGTGACATAACCCAGTTTTTTCTCTGTTTTTTCGTGTTTTACGTTTTTTTAGTTTTTTTTTCTGTTTTACGTTTTCTTTTCTTAGTTCTTGACACGTGTTTGTTACCGGTTGTGTGCCATCGATTATGGGCGTGCATATTTTGTTATATCACGTTGTTGATAATGACAGGGGAAGTCAGGAATGACGTACATGCATGTGATGTATTTATTAGTGTTTGCTTCGAAATAAAATTTTCAGTTGGTAGTAAGCGCTTGTCTGTGTCCTTTCTAAGTATGTGTATTTTTGCGCTTGTTTCATTATGAGAAATATTGACTGTGTTAAATTTTTATTTTTTCTATTCACTTAAATCTGGAATAATTTGAATGCTTCGTTTCGCGCATTGCGTCATGAAGAGTTCGTCGAGAAACTGCACAACTCCACCAACTTCTAAGCTGTTGTAGTTTTGTCTTAACGGTTCTTTTTCCGTGTTCTTATCAATACCTGTACTCGCACCTTATGAGAGATTTCGTCGTATAGCTACATAAGCATATCGTCGTATAGCTACGTAAGCATATCATTTCTTCCTTTGCTTGTAAAATCTTAGCGTTCCTTTTTGTTCTTTCTTTGTACTAAAACATATACCCACTTCAGCTATGTCTCGAAACTGAGCCAGCAGTATTTATAAATAAATAGATAAAGAAATAAATGAATTACCAGAACAAGAGAAAGGCATTTGCCCTACAGTGAGCGTAGTCAGGCTGGCAATGACATGTCTTACTGTCTGTATTTTACACAATTCAACCACCTAGTTCAAATCTGATTGATGATTGATTGATTGATATGTGACATTTAACGTCCCAAAACCACCATATGATTATGAGAGGCTCCGTAGTGGAGGGCTTCGGAAATTTCAACCATTAGGGGTTTTTTAACGTCCACCCAAATCTCAGCACATGGTGGTTAGAGTCGAGGCAGTAGCTGAAGCCCTACTATCTTGGACTGGTGGCTGCGCTCATACATGTGAACGTTGTCGATCAAGAAGCAAGCAATTACGCGACAGCGTTAAGACCTCGTTTCCCAGAAATTCTGGCGTCGGTTTCGTCGGTTGTGAGCGAAAAATTGTCATCTTGTGCGTGACCAAAACAATAAAAATGATTCAAATGAAATAACCAAAAATTCAAGGTCTGAGTGAGCACCAAAACCGGGTCGTTTGAGTGGCATGCAAAGTTCCACCACTGAGCTACGTGTCTGCTTCGAAATTTAGTGAAAATAAGTTGCTCTGCTTGGTAATGCAGTGAAAGTAACTTGCATGCTTTAGAAACACACGTGTCCTGTATACATGCTTCTCATAGTAGCATGTATTATTGCATTAATACTGCGTGGTACCAGCGTACATTGCCATCTGGCGTAAGAACATGCAACAATTATAATGAATTCGTGGTTTAAAGTGGGTCGCACACAAGAAAAACCACCCACGTTACTGCGCCTTTTCACTTAAGGCCACATTGTGGGTGCATAGCAAGTTCGAAAAATATTTGACGCTAAGAGTTGCCCGTGGTTTATAGCATGTTACCCATTACAAATAATTAAGCCGTATGCGAAAGATTCACACAAGCCGTTTTGAACTCAGGACGCACTTGGGACAAGACACCTCTTTCGCGTTCACCTCTAAAAGGCGAAGATTGAGTGTCCCCCGATTTTTACAGATATCTGAGGCGCAACATCAATACGTATTATAGGGGATGTGTTCATTGACTAGAAATTAAATACGTAATTTCAAGGACCCTGCCGTTTCTCACGCTGCTCTAGAAACGCGGCGTTGTGCATGAAAAAGCCTGCCGGTCGAATACTACCGTCCTTCCCCGATTTTTTTTATTTGAATATACTGCAGGTTGTCATGGCCCATGCAGGAGTGCAGACAAAAAATACATACTAAACATCGAAATAAAATACATAACAGAACAACAAGAAAGAAGATACAACGTCAAGCAGCTCGTAATTAAAAATGGACCCACTGTATTATGTTCATAAATGATTGAATGATGTTACAGCACACAATATTGTTGTCTAGTCTATTCCATGTTTGCAGCGCAGCATGCAGATTCACGGCCAATACTTTTCTCTCCTTCTTTAAAATCATTACCTATCACAACTTCCAATTTATGTGCGCTGTCTGTAACATTTGCTGTCTGCGCACAAGGTCGCACTTTGCGGCATCATGTCACTCCAATGGGTTTTATTTTCTCGCGCTTTTTTTTTTCTCCCCAGAAAACCTTCTCGCACTCCATCAACGCCGTCATCGCACGTAGCGTTTCTCAACTTCCCAACTCACTCCTTCCATAGCCTGCTCTATTATCGAAACATCATACGCACGCCGATCATCCTGCTGGCGTCCTAGATAGCTTGCGAGTGCTTGCACATCCCATAATTTAGCAACCACTATGGCCCGGCCCACTTTCAATAAAGCCCGAACATTGTCATTGTCACCCGCTTCTTCAGATATATATATATATATATATATATATATATATATATATATATATATATATATATATATATATTACTCTGCCGAAGGCCGTGCCACGGCCGAAACGTTAGTAAATACAATTTCCTTTTCAAATGTGCCATCTGCAAGTTCATTCAATATAGAAAATACCCGAACTCTCTCTCTCTCTCTCTCTCTCTCTCTCTCTCTATATATATATATATATATATATATATATATATATATATATATATATATATATATATATATATATATATATATATATATATATATATATATACTGTAGTCAGTCTCTTCCGTAAGCAGAAAAGCTTTTCTCATGTGTGCTTGTACGAAACGTTCTCACTTGCATCACCAGCAGATTATGAATAACGTCTATCGTGATGCTTCGCGTATCAAGCTACAGATACCTCGCGCATGCTTCAGATAGCACGTGGGATGGCTTTAAGCTCTCCCATGGTACAGTATCCAAGTACTGTAAATTGTTAACCACTTCTTCTAAACACTTCTTTCACAACGGAATGTTTCGCGGGTGAAATAAGCGTTTCGAAGGAACATGCACGCAATGTGTCGGGATATTGCCTAAATCATCGTTCCGTTTTAAGCATAACGAAGGGTTAGCGACGAAGAAAAGAAAGTACTATCAGACGGGTGGCCAATATCGGGGATTTACGTCCCCAAAAGGTTTTCAGCATTAAGAAGGGTATCAATAGAAGTACCGTTACGAATCCTTGGCTTATCTTTGACAACGTCAAATTTGCTATCCCTAGGTGCACATAACCTAAGGCACAGTGACAGGAATTGTGTGGCCGTGCAAGATTTCAATGTACAGTCTAAGAGATTTAATTACTTAACAACCTCAATACCTAGAGGTTCTCAGTTAATCAATGTAGGCTATAGAAAAGTTTCTTTGATATCAATTATTTATTGCTCTTCCATAGAAACTAATTTATCTAAATTGTTTTCTCAAAAATAATTTACAAAACTTCAATATTTCTGTTAATTTTCTTTTCGCCATTATTCAAATATATACATTCGCTTTTTTTTTCTTAAGCTACCGATTCTTGGCCGATACCCGAGGGTGGGTGTGAGCCACAAGTTCAGGATCTACATCACGCCCCAAAACTAAGATGATTATGAGATACGCCGTAGTAGAGGGATCCAGAAATTGACAATCTGGTGTTTAGTAAGGTGCCCTGACAGCGCACAGTACGCGGGCTCTGCCATTTTGCTTCCATCAAAATACTAATGGCATTACCCAAATTCAATCCGCCACTTTCGGAACTGCAGCATGATAGCCACAGCTCTACCACGGTGGAAAATATCAACGAGGTCGGCTCAGCAGCTATGACTTTGCTATACGCTCAACTTGAATTTGTTCCACGGATACCAGATTCACGGCAACTTCAATGCAGAATACAGTGATCCATTTACGAATTTAGTTCAATAGGCGCAATAAAAATTTAGTATTTGGTCAGTGTGTTTTAGCTTTGGCTACGAGCATTCCGGACCTGGTGGGTTTTATTCGAAATGATTTCATAAACCAGCTTACCTTTATTAGCGCGCGCCCGCTCGATGCGGGGACCAAGGAATGAATTCCTACGCCTGGAACTCACAGAAAGCCAACAGACTCCCTCACTTGTCTAAAACTTCAGCGACGTCTTCTTGTGAGGACGTTCCCCGTTCCAACGACACCAGCGTCACTAACCTGATCTGTGCGGTGAGAAATGGAGAAATATATAAGACTAGCCAATTCGGTTAAGGTCTGAAGGGCCCTCGAATAAAATGAGCACGTTCATTTTTGGCGTTTCCCATCTTTTCGGATACCAGTCACGACGCCGGTGCCCTGCTCACGAGGTGTCATGAGGAAACGAGCTGCCGCTTAATATATGTTCAGGCGTGAGCATAAGTGACCACGTGATCGAGTGGCCAAAGGCATCGACGCGGTATCTAGCGATGAGACGCCTGGTGCGGTTCGCATGCGCGTACACCGTCGTATCAGTTGGCCTCTCATGTCACTCTCTCCAATGCGCTCGTAGACAAAACGACATGTGTGTGTCACCTTCCTTGCTCCATCAAATTTGTGGATTCCTTATTTACGTAGCGGCAGTGACGGAGCCGGTTCTAGCACCGGGCTCCTATCGTTATTTAGACCGGTTGATCAGTAGAAATGAGCGTAGCCAGTCTCGCAAAACCTGAAAAGTTAAGTCACGTACAAAAATTAATTTTTTTTTCAGCTGAGCTTGCCTCTTTCGGGTTAGGCCATGTTGACCTTAAATGAGTCTACTTAAGCGAACGTAAGTGTAGCTGGATGTAATCTAGCCTAGTTGAGCGCGGTATCACTTTGTTCGGGCGTTAGTAAGTTTAGGCCTAGTCCAGGTTGCTGTTTTTACGTTAGGCGTAGTAAAGCTTTGATGCGGCCAGATGGGTTGAGAAAAGGAAAAGTACACATACAGCCAAATCTAATTCAGCACAGTCGATCATGCTATCATTTAAATTAGCCGAGAAAAATTAGCGCAACTAAGGCAGGCCTTATCGCAGCCATTTAATCCAAGTCGACTTCCCCATAACCCTAGAGACATTAAAACCACCAAGATACTAATTACTCCTTACTGACACTATACAAATTAAGCCAATTCATGTGTAACTATTGGAAGTTAATACACGTACTAGTTATGGTTGATTGAATAATATTTATTCACACACAAAACATACTGGCGCATACTATGCATATGTGAGCTAGCGAGGTGGCGCCGAGGTAAGTATAAAAAAATCCACCTAAGTATGGCTGATCATGGCATCATCAAACAAGTTTCAACTTCTAATAAAACGCAACGAAAGTAATTGAAGTTGAATTTCTGTGACCTTTGAGAACCGAAGCTGATGAAAATACCAATAACTAATCATCGAGTCTAGTCTCATAAAGCTAATATAAATATAATGAGCCTTAAACATTTTAATCATGTATTTGTACCTACTGCCAGTTGTTTCATAACTATTTATGGGCTCATTTTAGTTCAAATTAGCCTAACGCAACAAAGATAAGCTGAGCAGAGAAAACTGAAGAAACTGTGTTCTTGCCTTCATCAAATTTTGTGAGTCTGGCTACGCTTAGTCGGGCTAATCAACCAGTATAAACAACGACACCTTCCCGAAGCTAGAATCAGCGTCGTTGCAGACGGTAATTAAAAAAAGAAAAAAAAATCTGCATGTTACACCGCAAATGTCGTCGAAAGACGATAGTCTTGCGTCTGGAGAGAGTGAACAAAACGTTTATTTGATGTTCTGCGCAAGAAAATCGGTGACTGGTATTCCGCAGGCGCTGCGTTAGAGTGCCTCGAGGCACGTTAGACACAAGTGCCATCTGGCAGTTATCTTCGAAAACGAAGATGTGCCGCCCGCGGAGAAAGATGCGCGCCAGTCTCGGAGGTGATAAGGTGTAGAACGCAAAGCGACGGGCAGGTGGCACCACCGTGACGTCGTAGCAAAGCGTTGTAAACACCTTTTTGATCATCGCGCTCGACTGTCAGCGCAGTGCAATTAAACGCTACATTCTTTAGAGTTACTTGTGTGTGCCTCTTGTAGTATAAAGGCAGACATACAAAACAAAGCGTTGTTGTGGCGCCTCAGATATGCGCAGTAAGTGCTTTTCAATTGACAGTCGCACAACTATGAACGCTAAACCTTGAGCAATATTGGTGGGCGCTGCGAATGGGGTCAGCCGTTTGAGGTATCGTTAGGACGGACAAACAGACAAATGCACAGACACAGACTAAAAATTTCCCGCCGAAGGTCCCAAAGAAAGACTATCGTCTTTAAAAAATGGCGCAAACTTGATCGAGCAAAGACAGTGACACCCACGTGTTTCGGCTACGAGCGCGTCGGAGAGAGCGGCATAAGAGGCCAACTGATACGGCGGGACGCGCATGCGCACCGCATTAGATGTCTCCTCGCCAGATAGTGCATCGATGCCTTAGGCCACGTGATGCCGAGGTCTGCACACTTATGCTCACGCCTGTACACGAGATATCAGTTTGGAATCGTCGTACCCTGCCTTGTAGGGCGGTCATACGTTCGTTTTCACTTGTATCGCGCGACTATCGTGTCGGTCAAATGATTTTGCTTTGTTTTGTGCCCTTTCGACTGCGCAAGCGGAGACGACGGGGCATTGCCGAAATGAGCAAAAACCTGATAGGAACGCTTTCTGCCGTCATTGTGCGGGTGTTAACGATTAGTCGTAACATTGCCCAGGTGTTTAGTGAAGATTTTAATAGAGATTTGATTTGATTGATTTGTGGGGTTTAACGTCCCAAAACCACCATATGATTATGAGAGACGCCGTAGTGGAGGGCTCCGGAAATTTTGACCACCTGGGGTTCTTTAACGTGCACCCAAATCTGAGCACACGGGCCTACGACATTTCCGCCTCCATCGGAAATGTAGCCGCCGCAGCCGGGATTGGAACCCGCGACCTGCGGGTCAGCAGCCGAGTACCTTAGCCACTAGACCACCGCGGCGGGGCGAATTTAATAGAGAGGAGGGGAAAGCGCCCATAAAAAAGATAATGAAGGCGAGAAAAGAAGTCACACTTTAGCCTTTGAACGCGGAGTGATTTCGGGGAAATTCAGAATGCCACACGTTCGCATCTGTCTTCTCATTGTTGCCGTTGCGCTTGTGAGACAATTTTCGAAACGAGAGACAAAAAGATATCTTCGAGTGCGTGAACGAAAACACACATGAAAGCATAGATGCACTACGCACTAACAAAAATAACAGTTCTTGCACCTTCGTCTAATTGATTAGTTAAATCGATTCCCAAATCATCCTTGAACATTCTTGCATACAAAGCTCCATTTGGGTGCACACACACGCGTTTTTTTAAGTGTGGATGTGCTTCCTAAAGTTAGCGATAAGCCTTCAAAATGGTAGAAACTTGAACTTGTTGGTTTGGCTTCATAGCAGGGAACTGCGCCGGTGCACGGGACAAGTTCTGTCTGTCCGGTCAATCTTTCTTGAACCGCGTGTCTGCGCTGTTCCCATGCTTTAATGCGATAAGGCTGTCCGTTGTTAGTTCGGCGCCTCCCCTGTGATTCTTTTTTGTCACGTGCTTTCGGCTTTCTCAGTGCTTTGAATATTACGGGAGTCCGCCGCCGTGTTGCAGTGGTTACGACACTGCTGCTCACATGAAGGTCACGGGTTCAATTCCAAACCGAAGCGGTTGAATTCCTGATAAGGTGAAACGACAGGCTCATGTACTGCGCGACGTGTGATAAACGAAGGAGGAGGCCCGAACCTAAACGTCGGGCTACATCTAAGGTCAACACAACAACTGAACGAGCCAGCGCCCATGGCTCTTGCTCGTGCCCATGCCCCTTCTCCTTTGCAACATGACGTCCATGCAGGTTAACGAGCACCACGTGATCAAAAATTTCGGATGGCTCCCCTAGGGCGTGCTTCGTAATGTTACCACGGTTTTAGCACGTAAAACCCCAGATATTATCAATAACTGTGAGCAGGGAATTCGGGCCGCTTAACCGGTTACCTTCTAGTACAGTCGCGTTTCTCCGTCAGCAGTCGCAATTTCAATGATTCGAGCAAGTTGTCTGGCAGTAGTTCGCCCACGTGCATCTTACCTGTGTTCTCGGAGCATTATCCAGTGACGGCTTCGTCGCATGACCACTGGCCGAAAGGGTGCGGGTTCGAATTCCGGTCCTGGCGGCCGCATTTTGACGGCGGCGAAAGGCGAAGGGCCCACGTAACAGTCCGCAGCAAACCAGTGCGGGAGTTGCAGCGCGTGGCGGAACAGAAAACTGCATTGCTGCGCCACCTACCGTGAAGAGCAGCATGGTGTCGAGGTTATCGGCGATGGCTTGCGAGATTAGATCCAGCAGTGACGCGTTGTCTAAACGTTGCTGTTCACCGAGGCCACGCATATCACGCCTCGGCACGGAAGACGGCGCAGCGATGTAGTTTTCCGTAAAGCCCCTTGTAGTTTACCGCCGCACCGCTACGCGCTAGTAATCCCGCAAACTTTTTGCTGTTGACTGTGCAGTCCGCCGCAAAAGTTTGCGGGACCTGCAGCGCGTGGCAGAAAGGTACATTGCTGCGCCGGCTATACCGCGACGTGGTGCTGTGTTCAGGCTATAATCCGTGGCCTCGGCAACATGGTCCACTCAAAGCAAGACAGGTGTATAAATATAAGCCATTACTTTACATTTATAAAAATAAACTCCGCACTATTACGGCACAGGAGGGCGCACTCAAATAGCATATCGCGCCCCACAGCTTCTAAACAATTTAGGTGAACAATTAAATTTTAACCTTTCATTAATGCAATTCAATTATCACACAAAATATCTCCTCGTTAATTGATTGAAGTAAACATCATGCTTCCACTAAATTCCTGGCTAGGTTCCACGTATATTATGCTGTCTCACCTCTAGGTACAAAACGCGTGTACATACAGAATTGTGTACATACATATGTGCAGATGTATGTGTGAATATATGAGTGTAATATATGAATGTATGAATATGTAATCGAATACTGTAAGTGTGTGTCTTTTGAATTTCTTATATGTAATGAAAAGAGCCTTGATGTTCGATTTTGTATGCCTCGTAGCCTATCTTTATGTCTATGTCACCTATTTTTGCATTTATGCTATTGTTGTGTTCTGTTATTTTGCTGCTCCTTGTATTTCGATAATTATTATTCAATGTAGCACTGTTTACTGAACGTTTAACATTTCGCATAGCGAAGCCACGTCAGGCCGAATGGTCTTTAGCTTCGCTTTGTTTTTCTGTAACTTTCTAGAAATAAAATCTGTTCACTCGTTCGTTCATTTACAGCCACATTTCCTCAACCCATCCTAATGGCGCGTAGCTGATGACAAGCCCATTTGTTTCATCCACCACCGGATTAGGTGGATATCTCAGCATTGTCTCAGAAGCTGATAATCTCTGCCACTGGATACCTATGTTTGTTTTTGGTCACTCAAACGGCCCCACCGATCCTTTTTAGTACCACCCAATTCCACTGCTCCTTCAACGATCCACCTATCCTAAATATAATCATTGGCGTTCGAAACCCCAAAGCCACCATACGACCATGAAGAGAGATGCCGTAGGGGAGGGCTCAGGAAATTTTGACCACATGATTTTTTTTAAAGCGAACCTAAATATAACACGGGCACACGGGCCTATAAAGCGTTTTTGTCTACATCGAAAATACGGCCACCTCTGCCGGGCTGTCTATCGTGAAGATTGCCTTTAACTGCACGCCGGCATTCTGACTCGAGCAGCACCGATTTCACTCATTCCCCCTCCCCCTCCAAGTTTGAATGGGCGTTCCTCACGAAAAATTAGCCGTTACATGACGGCGTGTAGCACAACACGTGAACCTAGAGGATAAGACAACAGAGTAGGAAAAGTGTGCTGACTTCCAAATTATATTTACAGCGTGATTTCTTAGACTTCCAACACCTTGAATGTTTCACCAATCGTTAAATTTCAGCAGTGCCCCGCTTCAGTAGCAGCAATACAAGTGATGCGAAAATCATCACGCTATGACGCCACCGCTAGACACCACCCTGGCATTAAAGATCGCTCTAATTTATGGCGTTATTATCGCGCTGATGCACCACCCATCAGATGGCATCCTTGCTTCTTTAAAAGAGGGCCGATCATGGAGGAGGCAAATCAGGAAGAAGAAGGAAAGGCAGGAAGGCCAACCAGACGCGCGGCGGGTTTGCTATCCTATACGCTGGGGGAAGGAGACTAAGGGATGAAGGGATAGAAGAATGGAAAGGGAACACGCTTAAAGATACAGGTGTGCCACACTACACTGCTGCGTTCGATAGTAGGGTATACAGGATCCCAGGCATATCACGTTCTACTGTAGCCCATCTAGTCATGGTGCCTACGGAAGGCTTGCAAGCCCTGGGCATAGAACATCATGATGACAGTACAAAACCAGGTGACCTGAGGAGAGCTTTCGGAGTAGGGCAAAGTCATCGACTGAAAAGAAGATAGCGTTCACTTTCCAGTTGCCTAACGTGAATGCATGCATAATGGTTTCCATGAGTTTTTAATCAGTGTACGATATGGCCAAGGCTCAGGCGGTGGTTAACACTACATATTTCTTGCCGCCCGACTACAGAATAAGATGCACAACAGCAGAACAAAGCGCGTTCTGTGTTTCACGGAGCTCACTTTGTGCCTTGCGCTTTCGCTTTTGTGTATGATGAAACAAATACACGAATAATATATGTGCACATCGCTTCACCGTTAAACGTTGTTGAAAGCAGCGCTGTGTGTCCTATTTGTCAGCTGTTGTCTGCTGCGCCGTTTTTGTTCTCATTATGCAGTACCAACATGACCAAGTTAATACCCTTCTGAGCTAGAACGACTTCACTGTTAAAAAGAGGAGAAATAAAATGCGTGCCGATTGATTACAAATATTTATGTTCACAGTACCTAACTATGCGCAGAGGCTAAGTTTAAACTCTACAGTTGAAAAAAAAGTTATCATACCCGGTGGTCTCCTTTGTCGCCGAAGGAAGATGGCCTTTTTGTATCGGCATGTGCCACCTCAATTTCTCGGCACGCGCAGGAGATACCAAAATTAAAAGGTAGAAAATTTCAGATAGTGGCGACAAAAACTGATTGTAGTGCCTGAAGCTTGTTCCTGTCATCTTCTCATTCGCATGTGTGCCATTCTTAAAAACGTGATTCTAAAATGCCGGGATGTTGTAAAATCTCACTTTTGGTATGAGAACGTCCAGCGAAAGATCGTCTAATTATAGAATCCGCAGTCGAACAATTGTAATTTTTGAAATGGACGGACTTGCATTCTTATTGAGTTTTCGTTATGCGAAAGATTCATGCTTCACTGGATCATTCATATTATTGATGTAGTTGCGTTGGCAGCAGCATCCATCCCACCACTGCCACCAGTTGATGTATTCGGGGGCTGTCCAGAAAGAACTGGAGTCTGTCAGAGTGTCGGGGAGATGTCGAGGAGAGCAACTGGAGCTGATAACACCAACGTTTAATTACAATATTTACAGGTAGCGTATTACTACATGATGGGAGCAGCATCACGAAAGCTCTCTGTGCAAGCTGATATGCGTCGTGCACGTACTTTTAAATAGGCGGACATTATTCTTTTTCTTTTATTTGGAACATTACCAGCACCGCCATCTTAGGCGTTATTGAGGGGGGCACAATGCCTCATAGAGTGAATCCGCAGTCTTGCAGCCAACTAAATCAGCCGGTAATATATTCAATTAAACAATGGCTTGCGGAAAAAACAGAATGCTTAAACAGATTCGTTGTGGTGTTCTATGGCCGCACTTTGAATTTGTGCTCATGACAAGAGGAATGATAATGCGCTGGTTTTAAATATTCTGATTGATGCCTGTTTTCTTGTTATAGAGTAAATAAAAGAGTTTCAATCTTAGATTACATCTTCGATCTTTTATGTATGGCAAATTAAGTTCTCTTTTCATACATTGGGAGCTTTCATTTCAGTACTTGCATTTGTGTTCTTTCCTAATAACTCCATTGTTTAAGATGTACTGATTTGTAATTCTATTGGCCCTTCTGGTTATACTGACGTCAACGCATTTATTAGAACTTAGTACCATATTAATATTTTTACACCATACCTCCACGTAAATAAGGTCATCCTGAAGCTGGGTGAAATCCGTTTGGTCGGCCAGTTCAGTATACAGCACACAGTCGTCAGCAAACACTCTAATACGACACCTAATTGTATACGAAATATCAATAATAAACACAAGAAAGAGAAGTGGGCCGAGTACGGAACCCTGAAGTACCCTTGATGTCAGCGAAACTAAACATGAACATGGTCCACCTTGAAGAACCTTCTGTTTTTTTGAAGTTAAATAGTCCGCAGTCCATTGGAAATGGTTTGATGAATGTTCAAGTTCTGCAGTTTTTTTTTCATCAGAAACGAGTGTGATACCGTATCGAAGGCCTTTCTGAAGTCTTTCTATACATAGAATTGATGGACGATGTGCTTGACTGAGATAGGTATTGTTAGATTAAGGCCTTGCGAAAAGCAGAATCACGGGTCGTTAACCATCGTTTGAATACGCTGATTTTTATAACACCTATCGAAACACGATGATATGACAATTGTTGGTATTTTATGGGTTGAAAAAAAAGCCCACGTGCGAGTGTAAATGGCTTGAGAAGACGTATATTTCGTTAAGTAAGTTCATTGTCCTAAGTAGAACGATGAATGTGAGGTAGACGAGGTCGATTATTAGCAATGTGGACGTTTTCGCTGTTATCGCAATAGAAAGTTTACTTGGAAGAAACTGGAGAGTAGCTGAAAAGATAACATAAAACAGGTAATATTTCGTACAATTTGTTGTTTTATATTTTGCGGCTCCTACTGGTGATGATGATGATGTTGTTTTCATAAGCCAGGTGTGTACCTAAAACTTTTGTTACTTGATTGGCATGTTTGAAGTAATCAATAACACTTCACTCAGCTGGTACTTCTTTTTGCTTAA
Source organism: Rhipicephalus microplus (assembly GCF_043290135.1). NCBI lineage: Eukaryota > Metazoa > Arthropoda > Arachnida > Ixodida > Ixodidae > Rhipicephalus > Rhipicephalus microplus. Next base: position 13,077,820 of record NC_134707.1, read on the forward strand.
TCATAAATATTATTGAGATAAGTGCGCACAGCAAAGTTGCCACCTTCTCAGCAAATTAAACCAAGTGAACAACTGAGGCGAATCCAGTGGTTCCAGTTTGCTCACGGCTTGTCGAATTCATAAGCAGAGGCCATTACGCCAGAGAATTAAATTTACAGAGTATTCATAAATTTTCTATTTGTGCAAGACTACCACTAGGTGAATATGCTTTCAGGTGGCTGATGAAGCGGGTCAGAATTCTTAGCACACGGAGTATCGATGGAAGGTCGTATAAAAAGCAGGAAATGCTGCAGATGGATACATGCAAATATAAAGCTTTATCTGCATGTGGCTTCTGCTGTGCAAATCTATTTGTAGGTGATACATTCACTTCATATTTGGAGATAGTTGCCTCTAAGAAATTTTTTTTTCGCGTGATTTTTCAACTGTGAAAATACAAATACCAATTCATGGTCCTCGGAACTATGTATTTCAGTGTGGTAGCATACAGTTTAAATAAGCAATTCTGTCTGCAGGCGGTGCGTATCATTCATATTTGAGCAAAACGCAGGTTATTTCTGCAGAAACATGAGTATTGGCTATAAATTTTCGATTCACAGATGGTTGACTTCTCCCAATTTCAGGTTCACAGGGTTGATGGGATGCATTTGACCAATTTCTGCTAGAAATGCCACTTACGAAAAAAAAATAAAACAGCCTCAGGCACCTTACACCTTAGGTCACGAGGCCATAACCCACAAGATTGATTTTCCGGAGAAAGGAAGCCCGTGCCAAACTATTTCCAGTGTAATATCCGGTTGTCGAAGCTTGTCTGTTAGGTGGGGTATTAGGGGTTCTGTTATGGCTGCTCTTTTCGGAAGCCAGAGAAGTTAAGTAGCATACTGTGCTGCTTTAGGAAGCTCGACTAAATTGATTTCGAAGCGCACAAAAATACTGCGGCTTGCGAAGTCGATGGAACTGAATAGGAGAAACCGTGTTATTGCCTACAGTATTTTTAGTCGCGTCGTCTTGGTGCGATATTTGCTGGAACTTACACCTAAAGAGAGTGTGAGGTGGTCGCAGACCGGACCCTGAAGTGAGAAGCAAGTTTTATTACACTTGCACGTTGATGGTCCTGCAGACGTAGGGTGCACCGTAGCCGAAAATTCCAAAGTGACATAATTTCTTTCGAACTTTCACTATGTATCCATTCTTCAGTTCGAGATATAAATACACAAATTTAACATCATTTCATTGCATAAGACGCCGTCAAACAAGCCAAACTTTAACGAGCGCGAATTGATATCTTCCTAATTGTGGTGCATAGACAGAACACAAATAAACAAAGAAGCACACATCACGAAGAGCATTTTCTAATTTTCGTTGACTTCTGGCGATCTTTTTCATTGTGCTACCTTTATTATCCAAACATGCCGTACCAATAAACCCACCTTGCAATTAATTCAAAGAGAGGGGTAGTCGCACTAGAGTCAATACAAATATAATCAAAGACCATTACTGAAGTACCTTAGCGTAGCTGTGTCGTATTTGTACCAACGAGATTTCGCATGTCAGAGTTTAGATTAGGACAACCCCGCAACTTCATTCGTGAAAAGTGATTTATGAGTGTTTGTGTACTGGAAGAACGGATTTGCTCAGGTAGAACCAGCAGTGATTATATCTGGCGAACGTCTGTTAGTCCTGGTTGAATGATGGCAATTGGGTTGGGGGGGGGGGGGGGGGAGTTTGAACCTTGACAGCTCGAACTCACTTCACCTCATCGGACATGTCACGTCCGGTGGAAGCGACCCGACGTTGATAGACTCCCTTGGAGAACGTAAGGTAATACCGTTCATTGGTTGAATATGTGTAAATAAGAGCAAATGTTACTTAGTGGTTTATCATTCATATGGCTTAAGCACACCACGACAAAGACCCAGAAGAGAAACATAGACGCTGTGTGTGTGTGTGTCTTTTGTGCATCTGTCGTGGTGCGCTGTAACCATATGAATGTAAAAAACGCAACCAGCCCCGCAACGTGCCCTATAAAGTGCATAGTGAGTGGTGCTATGCGTTGGTTCATATTGTCTTATGTTGTCGCATGATGAGTGAATAAACTACAAGTAATATTGGTTAAATGTTGGCGCGTATCTTCCAGTGTCAATCCATGTCAGCTAGTCTGCTCTATCACGGCAGTATAGTGTTAAATGAAGCACCAACGCAAAGGTGATTTTGCGTGCGCGTAGACATAAAGCCGAGTCTTTCTTGGTTGAAAACTGGGTTCACTTGAATTAGAAATAAAGTCTTGCTCGAAATAAAAAAATTGTGCTGGTTTATTGACAAGCCAAAAAATTTATAACATCAAGCCTGCCTCGATTATTTTATTTTAACGAAGCCCAAGCGTTAACCTGGTTTGGACAATAACACAAAAATTATCAAGGTAAAAGTTGGAAGATGTTCTGTATTTTTTTTTCTTTTCGGGTGATAAGAATGAACAAGAGGAAGTGCCTGAAACAGATTAGCCTGTCTGATTCCCTTCATGTGTTCATTCTGCTTATCGCACTACGTCCTTCCATCCGTCAGCTCTCATCTTCATTGAGGAGTCGATTTTTGCCTGTTCTTCTTATGAAAGGCGTGTTAGAACGAAAAACTAACAAACAGTGAACAAACCGACGAACCAAGTTGAACACCAATAGGCTGCAACCTGAAGATTTAAGGCCCTCCGTCCGGCTCAAACATCCCACAGTAACCGCGCCGGTGCCTTATCTCTGCACTTCACGTTGATCTGTCCCAATAGGAACAGCTGGACGAGTGACCTTCGGCAGTGGCTTGGTTAGTCGGGCACAGCCGCTTTCAAATAGCAGGCGAATCACACAAATTTTTCTGTTCTATGTTTGCCTCTTTCTAAATGTCTTGTCTCCACGCCCCAGATCTGAGGAGTAGCAAAGTGCATTTAGTCAGTGCCCGCCTCAATGTAAACTTTAAAAGAAGACAGAGCCCAAAACTTTGTTTATTCGAAGTGGTTAGCTTCCAGTATTGACGATCAACATCACACTTGCGGAACATTTCAGGCGATTGCACAACAGGGTGTGTCTGGGCGTGATTGGTTTTGCATGCTTCGTTTATGTGTTTCTCTAAATAGGTCACACATTTTTTTGTGCTTTGCACAACGAAAATTGTGGTAGTGCGTCTTCAACCGCTAAGTGCATACTTATTAACATGTTTTTTACACACACACACACACACACACACACACACACACACACACACACACACACACACACACACACACACACACACACACACACACACACACAGGTTTTTGATCTAATGCAAGAGTCGCATGGCCTCCAAGATACACGCTACGCGCTCGCCATCTCCGAGGCCGTAAAGCGTCTCGCAATGCCTCACAGATGGCAGCACGTTATCTAGCGTTTGCTGTAGGGTTGATGAACGCCTCTGGAAAGGCATGATAAGTTTTCCGCTAGATGGACATAGTTGTCCATCATTAGAGCTATTTGAAAATTTCTGTGTATTTTTAGCGGCGATGGCTGCACTATTCCGGCATTTTCCGACGTTCTTTCATGGCTTCCCAAGTGCACCTACAAATCACCGAAGGGGCTCGTTTTGCTCGTGACACCTGTCGAACAAAATGCGTTAAGGAGACTCCTTCCACTACATGACATTTGTGTAGTGTTTTTTTCCCGAAGGAGCTGCAAGTAACATCGTGGCTTGGTGGTAGGACACCTGCTTGCCACGCGAAGGGCCCGGGTTTGATCCTAATTGGGAGCGAACATTTTATTCTTAATTTTCTTTGCTTTCTCGATTTGCCGCTCATGGACGATTTTTCGCTCACAATCAATGGTGCCGAGGCTGATGACAGAATTTCTGACACGTGCTCGCTAAGGACCGGTTCACGCTAGCGGCAAGCATGGCCTGACGACGCGGCGCCGTAGACCGGCGGCCTGCGCTGTCCGCAGGAAAACTGTTCGACGTGCACCGCAAGCTTCGCCGGTGAGGCAATTCAGCTTCCGACAAACATGGCTGCCTGCCCTTCCGAATGCAGTTGTCGACCGCCTCGAATCTATCAAGCGACCGCCGTGTGCTCTGTAGCTCGTAAGCTCCGAACTGATGCTTCCACTCGCTTTAGACTCCTGTCCTTTAGCTTCGAAAAGACAGTAGCCGAACTGATCCGGAACCATTTTTCAGAGCCATACTCAAATAATTGATGTTGTAGGCATAAGCACGCCACTCCGAATTTCGGAGAGCATGCATTACACGTTTATTAGTGGTTGCTAATGCCGGATAGTGTGCGCCGCATGTGCAAACGCCTGCTTCGGGAGACGTCATTTTGAATTGCTGTGCTCTATTTTAAACACCGGACAGGCTAAAATGCTCTATTGATTACTGGAACGCAGTCTGGGAACAACACTTACACCATAGCGTGAAAACCGTGGGGCCAGAAGCAAACAGCTTGATGCAAAGAGGCGAAAGCAGACGACGCGGCTCAGCCAGGTCGCTCCTTCGTCACTGATTGGCTACATTACGCTGCGGCAAACGGCAAACAGCGCGAAAATGGGTCTCGCGCCCATTTTTTGAACGGTGAAGAACGGCAACCGTGCGCGAAGGAAACGGCTGCGCAAGGCTGCCTGAGAACGTCAAACGGCGAGGCATGCTTGCAGCTAGCGTGAACCGGCCCTAACGCTATCGCGTTAAAAATGCAGCCAGTTATGTTTCGGGAAAACTACCGGACAGCGAATATTTATGTGCATGATTGTATGCCAGGTAAGACCAAATCAGCTCAGTCTCATATCAAGCCTCATCACATTACCAACACGAGCGTCATCTTAAATATATTTTTATTTCTTTTGTTGCTTCCCAACTTTGTACTACTACTGCAACGACAACTAAAATCAACACTACAACGACTTCCGATGGACATGGCGAAAAAAAAAACTACTATATTACGAAAATTGGCCCCCTATCTGCATGTTTCACTGCAAATGTCGAAAGACGAAAGTCGTTCGTCTGGAGATAGTGAACCAAATGTTTATTTGATGTTCTGCGTAAGAAAACTGGTGAATTGTACTGTGGAGGCACTGTGTTAGAGTGCCTAGATCAGTGCAGCCGAGGTGAACGAGCGCATCGAGGCACGTGGGACACGAGCGCCATCTGGCAGTTATCTTCGAAACCGAAGGGAGACGTGCGAGCCTGTCTCAGAGGCGATAAGGTGTTGAACGCAAAGCGACTGGCAGGTGCCACCACCATGTCGTCTTAGCAAAACATTCAAGACACGTGAGTTTTTGTGCATAGCGTTGCATTGCCAGCGCAGCGTGATAACCGCTACGATCAATAGAATTACTTACGTATGCCTTTTCTAGTGAAAACACACATACAAAATATTGAAGTGTTGTTATGGTGCCTCAGATATGCGCAATATTTGCTTTTTGAATGATAATCACACAATTATGAACGCTGAAACTTGAGCAATAATGATGGGCGCTGCGGTTGTGGTTCAATTTTGGCCGTTTTGGGTATCGTTTAGGCGAAACACACAAATGTACAGACAGACAGACTAAAGTTTTTGCGTCTAAGTACTCCAAGAAAAACTGCCGTCTTTAAAAAGAAATCACAACATATCCACGGGGTGAATGATGATGAGTGGACGAAGCTCTGGAGGGAATCATCGGTAAACCATGATTGTTCCACGTAATTCGCTCAGTCGATCATCATTTAAAGTGGTGAGAAACGCTGTGTGTGTATGCCGTGCCGCTTGGGCCTCCCGCTCTCGTACGACAGGATCTTGTCGGTGCCCCCACGCATCTTCACGGCACGCTTCTGCCTCGCGCGCTCGCGCATCGGAGTTCCGTCTTCGAGCGCGAGCCACCACCGTCTTGCGCGTATCATACTACAAGTAACGCCATCTAGCATCTTGCATTTTCAGCATATATGCTTTTGTTATTAGCACAAGTATCGCCCTCTAACGTCCGGTTCGAGACCTAACGAGAGGCTGGTACATACACTTACGACAGGACGCACGACCCAGGCTTTAAGGAGCTTCCCCTCTAAAGTTTGGACCATCTCCCGCTAAACGAAATCATGTGTGATTTCAAAGCAGCGGGCGCTCACGCTTACACTGGCGGTGACGTTGACGCTGTCGTTCAAGGGTAAACCAAGTGAAGACGCGCTTGACTTAATTCCGAACGCGCGATGGAATACCATATAGACAAATTCCACTGGACTTACGTCATGAAAATACGGTGGCACTGTCTTGGTAGGCAAAAGACGCTCTATCTACCACAGTTTCTGCTGCGTTTTTAATGGTGCATGTGGTGCTTGCCCTCAGTGAAGCAACGAGAAAAAAAAAACGGTAAGCCGACAAGCTGCGTCGTGGTTGGATGTGAGTCGCGTCTCACAACTTAGTTTTGTTTGTAGGCGCACATCGCAGCCCTCAGCGCTTATGGCGAAAGTTACTTGCGGACGTCGCTATAATTTTACCCATAATGTCGACATCGGCCTACCTGTGTTTACAAACATGGAATGGATCTATATAGAGTGGCCAAGGATATAAAGCCAGCAGACAGTTTTTTACGAGCAGACGCTGCCTGCGTTAGCATTGCGAGGCGAGAGAGGGGGAGGATGATGACAGCTTTACGGCTGTCTTCCTGGGCCAGCGTGACACGCGTGACGTGAGCATGTGCAAAGGGGGTTTACGGAGGGACAGTGTTACACAGGCTTATCAAAGAGCTGGTTCGCATCTAAAACTGCCGCTACCAGAACTACATAGACATTGACAACTACAACCATGGCGACAGCGGGAGCGTTACCGGATATACTAACCGAGCTTCGCTGCGTAAATATAGTGAATTCTGCTATTTTTTCATACCTTTATTGGTATGAATACGAAAATGTTACATGTGTTTAGTCTACAAAAAAGGTCGCAAAGCCAAAGACTGTATGCGGACGTTCTGTGAAGAACATATTATGGTAAAACAATTTTAGAGGCAACATAAGAAATAAGAAATAAGGAATAATCAAAAGTATAAACTAAGCATGTATGCTTCAGAATAATATATATATATATATATATATATATATATATATATATATATATATATATATATATATATATATATATATATATATAAACAACTACTATATTTTTGAGGCTCTGATGCATCGTTAAGCTGTTAGCAAGAGCTTTCACAACAATGACGATAGTTATAGCGCGAGAACAAAACGACGACACAGAGACAAGAAGGACACGAAAGACAAAAGGTCCTTCTTGTCTCTGTGTCGTCGTTTTGTTCTCGCGCTATAACTATCGTCATGCCATACCAACTAGCCCAAGCTGCCACATGCTTTCACAAAGATTGTGCTGCCATTTCGACCAGGAGGAATTTTTACTTGGAGCCGTTAGTAAATGCTTTACAGACAGTAAATATTTCAATTTCTAATTACCTTATAATTAAACATTAGCTTTGTGTAGGTTCACAAGTTCGTGTGTGCATAAATACGTATAGAAATTCAAAACAAGAAAAAAAAATCTAGGTTGTCGTTCCAGACCGCCACAACCACCCTATGGGCTACAGCACTGAACCGATTACACTGGCGAAACAGCGATGCTCAGAAAAAAGGCCAGACAAGACTGGGCCTTTATAGCAAAGTGTCCAGCAACAGTCTGACGTCACACCCGATGTTAGCACTCACACCACGGCCTCCAGAGCGGTCGAGGCCGAAGTAGGCTTCCGCACTGACATAGTGCAAGTGAGCCCTCAATTGCATCTGTGGAAGCTTACTTCGTTCGCGAATTGGGAAGGATAAGGGACCATACGCTGTCGTATAGAAAAGAGCAAATGGTACATAGCGAAGAAAAGAGCAAATGGTATATAGCGAAGAAAAGAGAAATTGGTACATAGCGAAGAAAAGAGCAAATGGCACATAGCGAAGAAAAGAGCAAATGGTACATAGCGAAGAAAAGAGCAAATGGTACATAGCCAATGTGCTACCGAGGGCAAGTAGCCTGCAAAACACCGCAGTCACCTCACGGGCATACGTTAAAGCACTCACTTCTGCTTAAGTACACAGTGGTTGTGCAAACGAACACTGTTGTAAACGACACCGAGACAGTAGGAATCCAGGGAACTAAAGCGAGTAGGCCTATAGGAGACACAATATTGAGGACGACGTCCATCGTCTCGAATGAAGGCTGCGTAAAACAAGGTGCTGTTGCAGACGTAAGAAAAAGATCTAGTAATATACGTCTGGTGATTGCTCTAGGCTAGCACACACTATCCTGGCGTGCCAGCAATCGCGTGCCTGTTCTCTCTCGCTAGACGTGTGGTATGGTGCAAACTTGGTGCGCGCGTCTAGACAGCCACATATAAAAACTTCGCAATTGTCAAAGCGACCAGTTTTTTGTTTGTGCATTGTCGTGGTTTTACGTGCTGACACGGCGCGCTAACCACCACAGCGCCGTTTATAGATGGATATCTCCAAAGTAGCAGATAAAGCGCGGAAAATTGAATGGGGCAAAAGCCTTATTGTTGTTAACCGAGTGTTAACTGTGTTAACTGAGTGTAAACTTATGTATACGTAGCTTTTATAATTTGTAGATATTTTGCAATTTACTACTGTTTCCTGATTTGATGTCAACGCAAAAACTGCCCGTTGGCATTCCGCGGCGCTAGCGTCAACAGGAGTAATGCAAGAGTCATCATCATGATCACGTGATGAGTGAGTGCATGAATGAGTGAGTGAATAAAACTTTAATATTATCCGGTGCAGACGCTGTGGTTGCCCCGCGCCACCCGGCTACTCCCTACGTGGGGACCAGCAGGTCTAGCCTATCGGCCCTCTTGCGCCACCACATGAAGACTCCACACATCGCCAAACCAGACACGCCATTATGACATCACCATAACATCACAAGCAAAATCTCGTAATGTGGCATCACCTGATCACGTGATAACATATTGTCTCCTGGTCAGATCGATGAATGAGACAGTGGTTTGCATGCCTCAATCCTGGAGCTTTCGTAGGCCCATGGCTATACTGGGCACAGTATAATACCTGCAGTCACACGGCGAATATAATGTCATTTACAGCGAATTACATTCGTTTGTAATGTCATTTGTTTGTTGTTACACGCGGAAACTAATGTCATTTGATGAAAATGATAATATGTGTCGGATGAGTTCCCTAAACACATTCGCATTTCATTTCGGAGTGAATGAATGATTTCGATGCTAGGGACTTTCAGGGAGATAATTGTTAACTTATGTATAAGTACCTTTTATTGTTTGTAGATATCTTGTCCTTTACTAGATCGACTGATTACTGGTTTGATGACATATGCACGTACGAAAGTTTCTACAAGAAGCTACTGTCAAATACAGCGGTGGGGCGTCGGCCATGTTTCAATTTGGTCTGTTGTCGTTGCTTGTAACACCGGCATTTATCGTCCAATTGCACGTGTTGTTGTTACCAAGGTGGTGACTACGTAAAATTGCTGCCACCGTCTTGAATTTGCAGCTACGAAATCAGTAGTGCACCCCCTTCAGTTTACTGTATTCACGCCCTGTCATATCGTCGGCCATATTGGTTTTCGAGTGTGTCATGCAGTTGTGTAAAATGGTCGCATTTATATTCAAGGAGCACCTTTTTGTACTCACAAATATTATTTTTGTGGATACACGCATGTTACGTGCAAGCCTTAGTGCATTTTTGTTTCTCCCTATATGCAGGGCTCAGGAGGGCTAAGGTCATGATCATCATTTCAAGATGGCACTTGTTTTCGTTGTGCAACAGCATGTACGTAAAAGGACATTAGGTCCACTTAATGTCATTCGTTGTAAATGAAAGTAGACTTGCCGTGCACACAAGGGGGGTAATTAGCCTCCCTACAGTCCCTGTATTCGTTCTCTTCTTCGTAGGGGAAAAGAACACGAATACATCGAACGGGAAGAAACAGAAGATTGCTTTAACCTTCGGCCCGTCGTAGGCGAATTCATTAGGGACCCCTGTTGTTTCTCTTTGTAGTAGCATATGTACGGCATTTTAGGCATTTTACGGTATCTTAGTCGACACAGTAACCGAATATAATTGGCTGAGATTCCAAATGAAAAAAAAAATAGGACATCCTCGTTCTTGAGGTGCCATGCCTGAGGGAGGGGAAAAACTTGGCAGCCTTCTTTATTTTTCTATGGTTTCCTCTTCCTTTTCTCGTCCGCTTTTTTTTCTTCTTCTTACTTTAAGTTTTCTTTGCTTTTTTATTTACTTCTATTTTTGTGCTTTCCTTCATACTTTTCTTTTTCTCTCTCTTTCCCTGTCTTGGCGCTTTCTTTTTTTTCTTTTTTTATACAGGACTCTGGCTACGTTACGTCAAGTGACGTCTACACATGACAGCCTTGGCCCTTAAAGTTCTTCGCACTTAAAAAAATCCACTTTGTTCTCGAATACAGGAAAAGAATGTTAGTTTTTTGTTTCGTTTACGGGTTTGCGTTTATTTAAATAGCATAGAAATGTCAATGTTCGATTGGGCTTGAATATGTGTGGTATTCTGAGGGAAACAAGGGCTTGTTTTAGTGTATTCCGTATCGTACTTTCATTTGATGAAAGAAGGACAATACTTTGCCCTTTTATTGAATGAATATTCTGCAGTTCGGCGCTAACTGCTTCAACAGATACGGATATTCTAAGATTATTGCGATTACTTGTTCCTTAGCATTGGCGAAGCCTGCGATTAATTTGGGCACCGGGACAGAAAGAAATTGTACTCAATGAAGTTGCGGACTCTCCGGTGAAAGCTTCTCTGACAGGTTCAGTTCACTCTCTCCTTCCTTTTGCGGTGTTTGTTGCTGTAGCAAGGTTCATAAAGTATGCACTATCTCTGTTTACTCCAAGTCTCGATTCATCACCGGACTTTTTGCACCTAAAGTTCCATTGGAGAAGGAAATGGTGTGCAGAAAGACGTGCTGAAGTTGCAATAAACAACTGTATCAGGCCAGTTGGTAAGGATCCATCTTGCTAGGAAGCGCAGCCACTATTACAAAGAACACACAACACAAGCACTTAACTTCAACTAAACGTTTATTGCAAACGTCAGAGTTTATAAAAAAGGTGAAAAGAGAAAAAGGATAAAAAATGGTAGTCAACAACAATAACAAAAAAACACACGTGCCATTCCCGTACATTACTATCCGTTATTGTCTATCACCCCATCCAAAAAACATAGTTGTTTCCGCGTGAGCGAGATAGAGGGTACACTAACACAATCAAAATCATCGCGTGGCATTTCAGCCGCTTCTACTATCAAACGGGTTAACAAATATCTGTCCCGATACAGCACACACGTGTTATCGAAATAAGGCAACAACCGCACTTCTTACAGTGGATCACCAAGTGACCATCGGTACCCTTCTGCACTTTATTGTGGTGCTCTTTTCGCCATTCATTAATGCACTTTTCAGTTGTTCCCACATAAACAAGACCACATGACAACGGCACTCTGTAAACAACTGACTGCGCACACTCAACATATTTATTGCGATGCTTAATTTGCCAACCTTTCTTTTTTTTTTAAAACAGGACAAGTTTGGTGACATATTCTGGACAGTTTTTCAGGAGCAGGCATAACCACTCGGACGCCCACCTTATTACCAATCTTTTTAAGATTGTGTGCCACACTATGGATATAGGGGACAACAGCCGTTTTACGCTGCTGCAGGTAAGTGTAAATGCGCTGCCTATTTTTTGTTTCTTTAGGTCCCTATGTAGCGATTCAGCGACGCTTATAACCATTAGTTGCGGGTAGCCTGCTGCCTTCAGTCGCAAAACCTGTTGCTCAAAGCTCTTCTTCATGAGGTGAAAACAGGACTTCTTCAACGAATTAAAAAGGCACATTCGTGCAACAGACCTCTTCACTACTTTGGTATGGGTAGAAGAAAAAGGCAACAATGGATTTTTGCTCCTGCGCTCATAAACCAACAAACGTGGTCATCTTGAAATTGCAACGACAGATCTAGGAACCTCAGCGTATCACCATTGGGCACTTCATGTGTTAATTTCAGAGGTTGACAATTTGTCTCAAGTACTCCAAGTGTCAAAACAGCAACACCTTGAAACTATTTGGCATCACACTTCAAAAAAACCAAATAATCATCCACAAACCTGAAGATCTTTAAAACCTTAGTTCCCGACAACCTCTCATCAATTAATCGATATAAGTGGGCCATAAAAATATCACTAAGGACGGGTGCAATAGCCGAACCAATACAAATACCCTGTTTTTGGATATAGGTGTTCCCATTTCAATTAACAAATGTGGACGTTAAGTACAAAGCCAGTAAATCCACAACACCTCTCTGACGTTTGCAATAAACGTTTAGTTGAAGTTAAGCGCTTGTCTTGTGTGTTCTTTGTAATAGTGACTGCGCTTCCTAGCAAGATGATGTTGCAATAACCAGAATGCGTTGTAGAGTTTCAAATCTAAATTTATACATGCACAGAGTGGGTTTACTGGTCTCCCCTTATTGCTCATATTGCAACGAACTCAAAACTATCGAACACTTCTTGTTGAGCTGCCAACGTTTTTCCTTAAACGGAAAACGTATCAAAATTATATTGCGGCAATGTGGTCTACTGGTTACTTCGGCCATTCTGCTATCATTTGGGGCCTTTGCGCTGGGGCACTCGGACTGGAATATTTTCAAATCTGTCTAATAGTTTATATGCGACTAGAATAGATTTGGTAGGTGTATCAGCTACTAACAACTCTTTATTCAGCCTTCCTAGTCAAAATATCTTCAGTCTCTGGAATATTACACATAATAGTGAGACTTAAAATTACAATTATTCATAAATAACGTTACGTTAAAGATCATCTCAAAATTACTTTGGCTCTTACTAAACATTAATCACAAATTTAGTATGTATGATCCACCCGACTCATAGCCGATCACCCAGAGTGCGTAGGTGCCAATGATCTTAGGAGCATCATTATCATCATCATCAGCAGCAGCAGTTCTGAAGCTGTTATCTCTGTTGTACAACGCACCAGTTCTATGAAACAGAGGAAAGCAACACATGCACCCAAGTCAGGCTTAGCGGTTCCCGATAGGAGTCACTGACTTATCAGGCGTGGCGATAACACGAAAATGACAAAAAATGTGTGGCACTGAGCACCCGTCCTCATGTGATGTATTTTTGCCGGGGTTTAAATTACGACTGCTTGTTATATAGAAAAAATACAAACATAACTTTTAAAAACAACCATAAGACTGATTTATATGAGCAAAATACTTAAGCAATAGGCCACGATGAGACGTAATTTTGACGTCATTTTTACTAGTGAAAACGTTTCTCAGAAAAATTTGTAGTTGCCCCTGTGTGGTGTCGATTGACCTGCTCAGTTACGCTTCACGAAAGTCGTAGTCTTACAGCAGGATATATTCTTATCTGCCATTCTTAGTTACTTTATTATTCCTTCCTCCAGGATCTACTTTTAGGCTGCAACACCGCAATGCTTTGGAGAAGCCTGGCGTATCCTTACGTACAACAGGTCCTGTTTATGACCGTTTATTACGGCAGTTCAGTTCACAAAAGTTATGGCACTAAATTGCTTCATTAAACGAGGTTGCTTCGGAGGTGCCCAGTGCAATGAAGTAGGACAAAAAGAACCTATAAAGTTGGAGTTAATTGAAAATAGCGAGGGTGACAAGAAATATCTGAGAAACTTCTCGACTTTGACTGATAATTAGCAAAAATCCTATTAACGAGATCCCCGGATGTCTACCTGACCGACTGAGCACTTCCCAAAACCGCAATTACACGTGATAGCGGGTTTTATCACTAAGAGTAATCTGACAACCCGATAAGTTTTTGCCTTTTCATGGGCTTTTAGTTTTGTCCACGTTCAGGAGGCAGCAGTTGCTATACTTCGCGACATTACTCATGCACATCGTTAACGCTAGGTGGGGCTGCTCTTTCTGACAGGTTTAGCTGGCTGCGGCTGGTTAATTCGATTACAATGGTGACGACATAATGCGCAATAAAAGAAACTGTCCAAAGTGAGGAACATGCCACTACACGAAATGGGTGGAAGCTCCACCTCTCCCATTCACCTCAAACGCCGCTAAGAGGCGCTACGAAAGCTGATAGGTTCCGCGATTTTATAGAAGTTAACCTGGTAAAGCGTACCATTATATCGTTCATTTCGTAGTATGGCAAACATAGTTTTTCGAGCGAGCGAGCTCATTCAATGGCTTTTTTTTCTAGCGTGTGCAGTTCATTTGTTGTGTACATAGTAACAGTTTAATACTGTGTACTAGCTCACCCGCAAGTTTTTTTAAATGCGGAGCATTTACAGTCGCACCTGCTCGCAAATCTGGCGTCGGCCGTGTCGTCTACAACCCCACTGCTCGCGTCTCGTGCCACATGCTCGCGTCTCATGTCAGCTGTGGTTAACCCTCCCCCCCTCCCCTTTTGTTGCAAGGAATCGAAACACATTAATCTGCTCTTTTTCAGGTTGCTTATTACATCAATGGTTCCTTGAGCACTGCATTAGCCTGGTCTTTTGTTGAGTGAGTGACACCAGGAAAATGTCAAGTCAAGATGAATGACGGGACCAACAAATTAATCTTGTCGAACAAAACCTTGGACTCCCTGAAATGGCTGTTGTGTTTAGTTGGCTTTGATGTCGAAAAGAACAAAAAATAAAACAGAAAGCGCGTCGTTGCAATCGCACGCGGAGTGTGCAAGAGATGTGGCCTGTGAATAAAAAATATAGCTGAGAAAACACAAAATACCCTGAAACGTGATGAATAATCCTCTTGCAGCTGTGTCACTCGAATGGCCGTGTCAGAGAGGACAATGCAAAGTGGTAACCCTTCTGTTCGATAAAAAAAAGTTTCGCGCAAGCTGATTTGTCTAAGCCTGTTCTGTTTCCAGCGATGGATTGATACCGAGTGAGTTCCGCTCACAAGTCCGAGAACATGGTTGCCGGTGCAAAATGAAGTGATAGAGTGTGTGATCAGCAGTTTTGTGCGCCACGGAGGGACTTGAAAGTTCGTCTTAGAGATGTGCAAAGCGGCTCACTTCAGTGAGCGGCTCTGAACTGCTTAGCTCACTAAAGTAAAGCGGCTCAGTTGAATGGCTCACCGGTTTACCAGGGTTCGGTTACTCTGTGAACTTCCCATAAGATTCCTTAATTGATGACGTCAGTGCTGGCAGCGCAATATAACCCTTCATTTAAGACGCTGTCGAGGAGGATACAGAGTTGCAAAGTGCATCAATGGCGGTGCATTCAATGTGCATTGTCATGGCAAAACTAGTACCAGCCATGCATCATCCCCTGCTTAGCCTCGTCAAGGCTACAAAACAAACATGCACCACCGATCACTACACGTGTTGCGTTCACGACCGAAGTTTGAATAGGAAGTCTGCAATGTTAATAAAATCAAAACAAGGCACCCCACAGGAAATGATTGGAAGCAGAACCGATTGCAACAGCGACAGTGTATGCACATATAGGTGCATACACTGTATGCACTTTTAGGTGCATACACAATCGGAGCTAGTGCGTATACGTACTAGCTCTGAGCTGAGCTTCTCCGCATACGAGGACATACGTCATATCATTTGTCCGTGATTTGTCCGTCATATGTCCGTCATATCATTTGTTTATAAATGACCACACTCCGTGTGGTCATTTATGCGAAGGCTACGTGTCGGCGTTTCTTGTTTTGCGTTGTGCCCATACCTAATTTATGCATGGCTTCTTTTATGGCCCTTTAGAGAGGGGGTATATTACGAATGGCAACATAACGTACAGTGTTGATGTACATGGCAGCGTGGTACACCAACACTACATGGTAATATGTTAACATGCATACATAAAGAATTGTAATGTACTGTGTGCCCCCCTCCCTTTGGGTTTCTTCCGGGGCCTGTGAGATATTAATAAGTAATGGGAATATGCAATGTCAACTGAAATCAGGATCGAAAATTGCTAGCAACTATTTATTTCGAATCAAATCGGCAAGGTAAGGTTACAATAAATATTTATGTACACCCGCTAAAAAGAGATCACCTGTCACACTTTTTGTTGGTTTGTGAGTGCCACATAGAACTTCTTAAGATACACACCAATTATTTTTTGGAAATTTTTAGTGATGTATTATGAAATAATCACACACAAATAAGACACGGACTACTACTTACCTATAACTGTGGTTCAAAAAATCACATAGCCCATAACAAACACGCAGCGCAAACATTATAAAACTTGAATTGCCCAGCTACCCTCGAATATGACGCTTCGGAAATGCAAGGATGAATGTGTCTCTTTATATAAAGTTCTCAAGTCAGTAGTAGTCACATACATCATGTAAATCAATTACTTCATTGTGTAGCTTCCTGCACATGGCTCCGTTCTCCTCCATATACGACCAACATAGCCAGATATGGCTCCATTTTTCCTCTATGTAGGAATAACCGTGCAATATACGGCCATATTTATGTGCATATATGGGAAGCGGTGGCTATATAATGAACAATATATTACCATGTCTGGCGACGTATAACTTATATATGAGTGCCATATATGGCAAATTATTAAGGTTCTGTTCGGTGAGTCGCAGGACGCACGACGCGTCAATAGAGAGTCAACACGTATCTAAAATTTTTTTTACTTGCGGTAAGTAAGTAAGGAGGGAAGGAAGGACCAAAAGACACGATAAAGAATAACAGCTAATCGCTTTTTAGTACGGTGCATACGTTCGAAACGAACATACACTACAGTGGGCATTGTAGGCATTGCTTGCCCTTTGAGAACGAAGGAGGAGCGGGGCTGCCTAGTCATGAGGTTCAGAAGCCATCGTGTAAACTTAAACAGTGCTACGACGCACTTAAGTGTACAGTTTACGTTCAAAACATGAGATCGCATATCTGCGTTCGTCCTGTCTGCTTCTACTGTGGCGTCTTGTCCCGAACGCAGTTTAAGCTTACATAACGTGCTTTACCTATCAACTAGCACCCCCAACGCACGCTTCCCGAGTTCAAAAGTGAGCTTCGGCGTCCACATTTTCGATGAAGGCGAAAATGCTTGAGGCTGGTGTATTTCGATTTGCACGTTAAAAGGAAAAACGAATATTTCGCTGATTAGTAAAGTACAGTTTTAAAATCCTGGATACTACATTCTTACCTCGACATGGCGCATAGTAAGCGAGAAAAGGTGCGAACGCCACCTTCAAGTTCCCGCACCATACCATACACCATGACGTAAGACATCTTGAAAGGCCTCCACTTGCTTTGATCTAGCTTCAAATGAATAATATATGAGGTACATCATAATTTGTGAGTGCCTTAGACTTGACACGCCAAGTTTCAGGAAATTTTATCAGGCCTTTCCTACAAAAATACTGAAATACATTTTGAAATTTCTGACATTACACGCTGAGATATCAGTGCGAAATTTAGAATTGTAGCATTAACCATTATTATAGAGCTTGTGATTGTAAAACCTATGACATTAAGATTTTAAGAGCCCAGTTTATCGATCTAAACCAAATTATTGTGCCTATCTAGTATCCCTTTAAAGGAACACAGGTGGTTGAGGTTTCTAAAGCACACTACGGCGTGTTTCGCAACAATATTGCGGTTTTGAAAAGTTAGACGGCAACGATTATTAAAATATTGAAAAACTATCACTCACTGGGCTTGGTTTAACCGTGTGCCAGCAAGGCAATCTTTTTATTACGTCATGTCAACATAGGCTTCCCATTCTCTGCAGCTCCGAAAAAAAAAACAGAAGGAAGATTTTCGACAGGAACAACATCGATGACGCAATTAATTCTGCCAGAGAAAATGGTAGTGCCAAAAATGATGTAAACAAGAACAAGCGCTTTTGAGTGCTCCATTATCAGTCGTTCATGGCTGCCCTTCACTTCATGTTGAAGAATGTAGGCACGCGTCTCTCATAATCATATGGTGGTTTTGGGACGTTAAACCCCACAAATCAATCAATCAAGAATGTAGGCGCGTAACTCGGTAATTCAATTAGAATGAACCAAGAACATATAATACTTATAATAAACGTTGTAAATATGACCCTTGCACTTACGAGCGTTTACGTTTCTCACAGTATTGCATTCCCTGTTTCATTCTTCCTCTTAGCGCAGTTTTCACGCTAAAGCAGAGCTTTTCCGCCCCTGAAGGGGCACTCATGGGCGTGCCCCCCATAATGAGCTACCGCTATCGCGGCTTCGTCAAGCGGCTGGTGGCAAGAGAGAGCTTTCTGCATGAAAATTGACTGCGCGTTTTGCTCTGGAGTTGCTTATTCGTGCTTACATTGCGTAAAACTATATTGAACAACTTTCACCACGTTTTTATTTCTTGACTAATGGTGAGATTGGAAGGCTTTTTGGTCACATGTGACGCGCTAAAACTTGTTAGAAACAAAAATATTGCAAGTTTGTTTTTTACAGAGGGCAGTAGACGTCAGTTTTTGCTTCAAGCATAAGAATGAAAAAAAAACGACTAAGAATGGCCTGTTTAAAAAAAAAACGTGTTAAAATTTTTGTTTTTGATAAATTACTTACGCTTAACCCCAATTATGCTGTAAAAGAGAGTGCAACGAAACCACGAAACCTAATTGAAAATAAAGCGCTAGTAAAAAAGTTCATATGTATCGCCCTTCAGTATTTGCAGTTTAAGTTGTCTGTAACAAAAAGTTCCTGAATTATCCTGAATCAAGCTCATTTTGTGCACTTTTCCATGTTGGTGATTTTTACCACTCAAGTTTTGAAACAAGCAAAACAAAAAATTGTCTCAAAACACCGTCTATCACAATTAAGGGAAATAAATCGACAAGTGCACCGCTTCTTACTTACGTGAGCTCATATTTCGAAAATGCCGAATTTCTCAGATAAACGTTTTTCGTCGCAAAAATTTCTATTTTATTCAGGCAATTTTTTTTCACAAAAGGAACTTTAAAACAACTGTTCTGGCACTGATACCTACTTTTACATCAAATTCGAACAAAATCGGGAATGGTGACTTGAACCTCATGTTATATCTTATCTGGGCACACCTTGTTAATAACGTAGGCTGCCGTGCGTGGGTATACATATGCGACCCTGCAAAAGCTGTGAATAAGTGAACGAGCACCATGGGTACCTGCACCCACGGGCAGCACAGAAGCCATGATGTGTTATTGTAATTATGATGGATGGATGGATTGATGGATATGGCTGTACCCTTTAGATCGGGCGGTGGCTAGCGCCACCAAGCCGTAATACTTAATGAACCCAAAACTCTATTTTTTTTTCCTTAGAAAGTGAGTATGAGGATTCGTACTTTGCAGTGAAGAGTTTCACTCGTGCCTTGACTTTAGCCACCAATCAGATAACCTCCTTCTAGTTAAGTCTACTTGCTTAAAGTCTATTTTGCCCTCCAGGTCCCTAAACCCCAGTGCTTTGAAAAACTCTGTGCCATCATCCTGAACTATAGGGTGAAGCCCTTTACAGAACATTATCAAGTGTTCGGCAGTTTCTTCTTCCTCTCCACACGCACTGCATACTGTGTCTACCCCTTCGTATTTGGCCCGATATGTCTTGGTTCGCAGTACTCCCGTCCTGGCCTCAAACAGTAGAGAACTACCCCGAGTATTATCATAGATACTTTCCTTGGCCATTTCCTGCTTAAAAGTTCGATAGATCTCTAGTGCGGACTTCTTAATCATGCCTATTCTCCACATGTCAGTCTCCGTTTCCTTCACTTTCTTCTTAACTGATAGGTCTTTTTGGCTTGGCCACCTGCTGTTTTCTAAGTATTTACCAGTCAATTTCCTGCTTCGCTTCCTCCCTTTTGTATCGACATTCTACATGTACAAGTAGCTGAAAACCTTCCTAGCCCAACGCGCCTCCCCCATTTCTCTCAATCGCTTCTCAAATTTTATCTTGCTGCTAGCTTCCCTGCCCTCAAATGATGTCCATCCCATATCACCTTGTACTCCCTGATTTGGTGTATTGCAAGCCTACCTATTCCCCGTTGCTTAATTTCTAATCTTGCTTGAACTTCTGATCTCATGCACAAGACCGCATTGCCAGTTTGATGACAGTTTTAGCAGTGCCGTCTGTCGGTCGTCTACTTTAGCGCAGAGAGCCACCGCTGCTCTTATTTCTGTTGCACTTTCGAAAGTACAGTATCCATTCTCTAGATTGTGTATGGGTGTTCTATGGCTCCACTGGCAGCCGTTCGAACTTGAAACAGGGATACTTAGTATAGGAAAGATTATTCAAGCAGTAAACACTAAACACTACGAAATGGTGTCAGTATGTGTTTAGAAAAGCGTTTGACAATTTCGAGTGCTTCGTACTCGAACTATGGGGCAACAGTGAGCCTTCACGAATATAAATAGTTAAGGTTGTCGTGTTTAGACAAAGTGGTTAACGATTTAAAGTGCTAGCTACTACTCTGGGAGAGCTGAAAGCCGTACCGCGAGGCTCACGTTTGCTGAGGCCGCGTTGACAAAAGAAAAAAATCACCGCATATCCGCGGAGTGAATGTTGATTAATGGGGCGAAGCATCCATGCATCTCTCCGCCTGTGCGTGCGTCCATCCGTCCGTCCGCGCGTTCGTCCACTCATTCATCCCTCCGTCTGTCTGTCCATCCGTGTGCCCGTTTGTTCGTCAATCCATCCATCCAGTGAACACTCCAAGGTTCTGTTTAAGAGCCTTGGAGTGTTCATCTCGAGTGAGCCATCTCGCCTATTTTCATCATATATTCATCATATACAAGTACCGCCACCAAGCGGACATTATAAAGACTAAACGAGAGGTTGCTGCTACAACAAAAACGGAACGACCGACCCAGGCGTAACGAGCTTCGCTCCAAAAATTGCGTCTCCACAGGCACCGTTCAGTCGAGTTTTAAAGGCGAAGCTCCTTGAAGCGGCATCCGTTTGTCCCTAGTCGTAGCCAGTAACATGTCTTACGCTTTGACGTGCAAGGGGGTGTCGGTGGGAGATTTCTCCTGTGCGTTGTTAAACAATAAAAAATTTGCAGCGTGCGCGTTAACTAAAAGTTGAACTCTCCTGTCTCTCGATCCCCGTTAGCAGCCATTGGCATGTACATTGAGCACTATCTGACAAGAAAGAGTTGCTACGTTACACTTGCCGGGCGTAACCTCCTTGGTTTTAGAAAACTTTAGCGAGCGTTGGTCCGCAATGTCTTGAAAACACTGAACTAGTATATACAATGAACTCGAGGTGGTTAAAGGTGGGAAGTAGACACGAAGCGCAAGCCGTAAAAAAGTTTTTGTGTGTGCCACCTCTCGCTTAGTCTTTGGAATGGCCGCTAAATTGTGGTGCTTCTATATGCGGAATATATGATGAAAAGATGCGAGGTGGTGTTACTTGGAGTGTTGACTAGATGGACGAATGGACATACAGACTGATGCATGGACGGACGCACGGACGGGTGCGTGGACGGCTGCACGAATGGATACAAGCATGGACGAACGCAGGGGCGGATGCATGAACGAACGCAGGGACGGACGCACGGATGCAAGTGCGGACGCACGAACAGACGCACGCACGAACGGGTGGATGGACGCATGAATGGTCACACAGACGGACGCATGGACGGACGGAAGCAAGAACGAATGGACGGACGGATGCTTCGCCCCACTCTCCATCATTTTCCCCGTGGATCATCATCATCATCATCATCATCATCATCATCACCATCATCATCATCAGCCTGACTACGTCCACTGCAAGACAAAGGCCTCTCCCATGTTCCGCTAGTTAACCCGGTCCTGTGCTTGCTGCTACCAATTTATACCCGCAAGCTTCCTAATCTCATCTGCCCACATAACCTTCTGTCTCCCCCTAGCTCACTTGCTTTTCTGGGAATTCAGTTAGCTATTCTTAATGACCAGTGGTCATCCTGTCTACGCGCTACATGCCCGGCCCATGTCCATTCTCTCTTCTTGATTCCAACTACGATATCCTTAACCCCCGTTTGTTCCCTAATCCAATCTGCTCTCTTCTTGTCCCTTAAGGTTACAACTACCATTTTTCTTTCCCGTCCGTATGCTGCCATTTTTTTTTCAGACTAACTACAGCGCCATAATACATAGCCTAGCGGATAAGAAAGGAAACCTTGAGACGGCCTCGGTGAAAATGGAACGCGACGCGAGCGTCTCGCGCCCTGCAACTGTCGGCGGATTGCGCCCGGGATACAATGGGGACGCGAGCACGCATCTCTTAGCTCAATACGCAAGGCTCGCGACCACTATCGCAGGTCGCCACATATTATCGTCTACCCGAATTAACTTCACCTCACTCACCAAGGCTAAAATACAATATTCCCCACGAGATACACAAACAATTACTCATGCCGCCCCTTCCCAAAAACATGCATCCAACATATCATACTAAGCGCCGAATCCAAAGAGCAGAAGCTCTTCAGAAAAGTTGCATGGAGCCAATGACTTGCTCTATGTCGATGCGGCAGAATACACATCCTCCTCATCCTATGCTCTCTCTGCTGCTGATTATAACGGAAAGGAGCTCACAACGGCACCCGTCACTGTCAACTCTTCGGAGGAGGCAGAGGAGGCTGCCATCGCTTTCGGTCTATCCACCCCCAATATCCCTATGATTGTAAGTGACTCCAAAACTGCCATACGCAACTTCAACGCAGGTCGCATCTCATCAACTGCCCTTTCAATTCTTAAGAAACATCCTCCCACGCAAGACGTTGCTCTCACACGGACGCCCGCGCATGCGGGGTTGAGTGGCACTGAGGCGGCTCATACCCGTGCTCGAGGAATGACCGGCCGAGCGCAGGCCTCTGATGGCGCCTTAGGCTACGCGACCTTATTCAGCGCGAGAGATGGTGTTTTGACCTTCCACGATATAACTAATCGCTACCGCCTACAGCGCACTATATACCTCCCCTTACACCATGAAGCTTCGCGCTACCATGAAATACAGTGGCGCCAGTTACAGACGCGTACGTTTCCTGCCCATCTTTTCGCCATCTTATACACCCTGCGATATACCCCTCCCCGTTGTGCATTTTCTGTCAACAAAGAGCTAACCTAGACCATTTAATGTGGGGGTGTATTCGAAACCCACCACCCAATTCTCTACACATTAATAGTAAGGAGCAGTGGGAGGCTGTTATGTGCAGCTCGGTGCCCGAGGTCCAGGACCAGATCTTGGATTGGGCCAAGCAGGTAGCGGAGACCTACGCTGGGTAGGCTCCTCTGACACTCCACCACCACACCTTTAGATACCTCTTGGTATAAATAAAGTTTTTCTCTTCCTCCTATTTTCTGCGTGCCCTAACGACGAATGTCAGAAACTTTCAGACGCCACGGCAGCGTGACCAACGCAGCTCTCTCTGGTCAGTGTGCGATGCCCATCGGAACCAAGGAAAAGGAAGACACATCGACTGTGTTTTAGACAGAGTGGTTGACGATTTAGAGTGCTCGGTACTCTGCTGTGAGAGGGTGAAATCCGTCCCTTGGGCCTCACACTCGATGAGAGCGCTGCACTCATAACCGGAGAGGCCAATCCCCAGTGCCTGCTTAGAAAAAAAAAGAGTTAATGATTTAGAGTGCTCGGGTAATATACTATGAGAGAGCTGAATGCCGTCCCGGGGGCACCTCGTTTAACGAGCCCAAAAGCTAACAAGATTACCTTATATTTGTGACGCCAAAAATCACAGTTACTCAGGAAAATATCCCCGTACAGACACGTGCAGGTTACGCTGGTTTCTGTTTGAAAACATAAACATTGTTTGTAATATTTCAGCAAAGGTTTCGATACCACTATCAAGGCAAACGTGATATTTCAGGTAGTGGCATCAATATTTTATTCTGAATGTGCTTATCAGTCAAATTAGCAAAAAAAGAACGTAGGCAGTGAACAAAATCGCATACTCCCACAGTCTTGAAAAGATGAACATCACGTGGGCTGCAGTTCTGGGGAGCCGAACTAGTACTTATTTTTAGGTTGTCACTAAAGTGTTCTTTGTTGTAACCGGCTGAGGTAGGTTTTGTATCGCAGATAGGTTACAGCGTTTATATAGTAACAGAGTGAAGAAGATGCAAGACTTGTTTCATTCCCCCCTGTCCCCGTCCGAGCGCGCTGTAACCAGTCTGAGATCGAATAGGACTCGTTGTAATTTATACATTTGGTAAAATTTATGCTCCGTTTTCGTCTTTTACGATTGGCCTGGTGTGCGGCCGATGGCGGCGCTGCAATTAGGCCTGACTAGGCCTACTTAGGCCTGGCTAGGCCTAATAAAGAACACTTTGCCAGTTGCTAGCGCAATAACATAGTTCAGTGCAGTTGAAACTCAGAGCGATGTGGTCATTTCAACGTGATAGATTTTTTTTTGTGATTAATATTTGAAAGGAGAGCTCAACGATTGCAAGAAGAGTCTTAATGGAGAGTAATAGCTGAATGGCTCAGCGGGCCAGCAGGCGCAGCGAACGAGCGAAGACGCAAGGTGCACGTGCGTGGCAAGCTTTGCGAGCCAGCCATTTTATGGAGCGAGTCGCTCGCCCGCTTAATTGGTCTGATCAGCGGAACGTGCGCAGCTGACCAGCGTGCGAGCGTTCTCTATTCGAAGCCACTGCTCGATTTTCAGTAGCTTCAACTATGCTAAACAGGTGGCGCAACCATGCGCTCGAATGCCTCCGCTGAAACAAATGGAGCATTCGCTTGGCTATTATTATCCCATTCGTCTTGCGCTCCGCTGGTCCCTCCGGTCAGCCACTCAGCTAGTACTCTACAATATAACTGACGTATACCCGACACTACGCCTATACCTTCATCGGTGATGTGTATAGGTACAAATGATGGATATTTTCGTAGAGAAGACACTGGGAAAAGGGGGGGGGGGAGGCACGTCAGGACTGAAAGTCGAGCAGGTGAAATTTAAGCCAACTCAGCCGACAGATCTCACCCCCGTATTCTAGAACTTCCCTTCACTCAAGACTTCGCCTCCACTTGAGAAAGCCGATGGGAGCGCCATATCTTGGCACGGAAAGTCACTGCATATCAGTGATAGTCTGCTGCGATTCTTGAGTAACGCAGCGTCATTTTCAGCCGAGTGGTGGCGCAGTGCTCAATTCTATCAAGTGAAGGGTGAAAGTTGAGTGGAAGAGCGTTTGTGAATACGAGGTCAGTCTTGTACGCAGAGACAAAAATCAAGGAGCGCATTCCGCTACGTCGAACGATTGAAATCTGAGATTCTTGTTATCTTGTCACGTGGGCGCACGCGGCAAGTGGTGTGTGACGTGAAACCAGCAATTACTGGCTGAACAAGACGTGTGCTTGAAAGGAAACACCTTTGTTTTCCTAATTTTAAAAGCTCACTTAGCCATGTTGCAAAGAGCGTCACTCGGAAGTTAGCGCATCAGCGAAGGTACAGTGGTTATTTTAAAACAAGGTGCGACTTCCAGATCCATTTTGAAAGCAACACCTTGCGCAAGCGCTGGTGAAGTTTCCAAAGATCTTGGTGCATTTAAAACCACAAGAAAAAAAGAGAAAGAAAAGGAGAGGAAAGGCAGGGAGGTTAACCAAGCTTTGGCTTGGTTAAAGAGGAAGTACTGTTACTTAACCATGGTGTACAGTGTATATTTGTCTGTACGAGATTTCGCTTCTCTTTTGAAAATATTTTGCCACAGGTATTAAGTGCTAATAGAGTACACACTGTAAAAAAAAGAACGGAGTTTTTTTTTTGGGAGGGGGGGGAGGGGAGGGCTTATTGTTGCGCCAGGTAGTGCGAACGTAAATTATCATTATCATGAACTGGTATGCGCTCACTTCGTCTTCTGAAATTTGTGTTTCGCTACCACAACACGTGCTTTCCGATGGAGGTGGAAATGTTGTAGGCCCGTGTGCTCAGATTTTGGTGCACGTTAAAAAACCCCAGGTGGTCTAAATTTCCGGAGCCCTCCACTACGGCGTCTCTCATAATCATATAGTGATTTTGGGACGTTAAACCCCACATATCAATCAATCATCAACCACAACACGTGCGACAATATCGCTGGCGTGAAATACAATGAGCATAATAGGCGAGTCAGTTAGGTGACTAAAAACCACGTAACATTTGCGTACACTAATGTCACGTGACTAAATGTACGTGTCTTTAGCACGCTACAGAAATACGACACGACACCTTTCCGTAGGCGTGTAGAATGTTCGTGAATGCGCTCTAGTCAGCCGGTTCCGTATTGCCGCCTTTTCGTAACGTGTTTCCTAAGCTTGCTAAAAACTTCTACTCACTTAACCTCACGTAACCAGTGAATAAAACTATTGGAACGTTACGTGGCAACTAGTCATGACTCAGAATCCCGCAGCATCGTTCAACAAATATTCACGAGACATTTAAAATCGAAACGGACTTTTCCCCCTATATCAATGAATATTTTACGGTAAAATTACCGACACTAATATCTCTTAGAGTACAATTTATCAATATAACCCAGTCTATTGTATCGCTTTAAAGTCCCTTTAAATGTTCCATATGAGTGAAACCCACAAACATCGCTTTTGAAGTACTTGTTTCATGAAAAGAAACTTTAAGCATCGCATGAAGACAGAAATCAAACGGAAAAACAGAACTCTTGTCTCATGAGACATACAATCATAAACACAAGCTTTATTGATAACTGACTATAATTGTGCAAGATCGGAAACAAAAGAACATGCAGAAAAACAAATACCACATGCGTCCGCATTTGCATGCACCCGACTCCTCTTCTGTGTGCGCATTTGTACACTCGCAGTCTTTTGTCATTAATCGCTATGAAGTATCTCGGCTTTATTCCGTCCTATGCTTCACCGTTCACGCGAAAGAAAATAATACAGTCCAATAGCACAACATATAAAAGAAATTTTCACCAAATAGAGATTCATTACAGTTGAGGTGAAGGTTCAAAGACTACTGTCCCTCTCAAATGGTTATGTGCATCGTTTCAAGGTCTCAATGAATTTGGAATGTTTCCTTGTAATGCTTTCCTTGTAATGCTCGTGACTCATGTATGCCTTCCATACATTTCCACAAGGTAATTGCGGAATACATATGAAGTAGGTACTTGCAGTGCAGGAGAAGATGTTCACGGTCTTCCGGCTTTTTTGCATTCGTGTACCTGTGCTCTAGCTTGTCTTACGATCAATCTATATCGGCTAGCAAAGCTTCTGCGCTAAGCGGTAAGTAGCATGCATATAGTGTAACATTCCCTAACAAGAAACAGTCATTTCCTTCTTGAAGGACTTCACTGAAACTTGTCATGCCCTGTGAGACAAGCAGCCCCTCAGCTTGAGTAGCAATGAGTAAATTTCTACTCGTTTTGTAGTGGAAGCAGCAGCTTACGAGGCAAATCTAACGTTGTCCGCAACGTGTCTACCAATTCGCGCGATGTCACGCAGTGCTTCTTAGAAGCAAGGGTCCGCCAACGCAACATTCTTTCTGTCGACATCAGCGTCATTTCGATGACAAGCTAATCAGTGAGTGCTCTGCGGCAGATGGCCTGCAGCCCACTATACGTACCGACCTGCCTATTGGGATCTAGCCATCTACTTGACCTATATACGTAAGAATGGTGGCGATTCGCCGTGTCCCAATTACCCCAGAGAGTGTTAGCAAGTCTGCAATTTTCGGGTCCCATCTGCGCAAATTACCAAGCGACAATGGTCGAAAGGGTTCCTGAGTGGCAATCAGGGCTTCTAAGAATGACGCGCTAGTTTATCATGTTTTGGAGTACGTGTACCTGTATAACACAATGAGGCTCATTAGTTACCTAAACATACGTCTCTTGCGTACAATTAGGCGAAAAATGTTTGACGTTAGGCACACAACTTCACATACCTTGGAAGTGCCACACGAGAAACGTATGAGATTACTGCAATGACGCAAGGAGCCCACCAGTTGGCTGGTTCAGTGCATGAATGCACTTAGGGATATGTGTGTGGGAGGGGGAAATACAGGGTTAGAGGGGAAGGGGCTGCTCCTTAAATAATCTAAGAGGGCAGTCAAGTCTGCTTTCCACTTCACTCAGAAGTAGCTGTCTCGTCTTTGTTCAATGTGAAGGGTTAGGACCATGTAATATTTTTGGGACAATGGTGGCCAAGAACCTGTGAAGTTGCGATCCAAGGACTGTGTCTTTGTTAACATTACCCTGCTTAATCCAAGAATCAAGGACAAGCCACTATGAGAGAAAAATCACCACGCTATTTACCATTTCGCGTCTATTGTGAAGCTTGTTCTTTGGGCACAGCTGCGGGAGGGAAGAGTGTTTACGCTGAAGCTTCCCTTTACCCTAATTGAGACTGCTGTGCACGCCGACGTTCTATAGTAAAGGTAGGAGTGCCCGCATGATAACAAACTGTGCTCTGAAGTTGAATAAATAGGAATGGGTGCTTCAGACATGCTTTCCGATGTTTGCATAAATGAACCTCTCATTATGAAAAGGAGCCTTGTCATCAATGAACTGTTCAGTGTTGCAGAAATATAGAGACCTCACATACTAAATTGTTGATTGACAAAGCAAAAAAAAAAGAGAAAAAGAAAACAACATTGGGTTCTGATGTCCTTGTTGGACCAAATATTTCTACCGCTGTCATTCAGCGAGCACAGGAATCATCAGCAATGGGTCAACTCCTGTAGGCCAGCTCAACGAAACTCGCCACTGCAAAAGTTGATGCATACTAAAGCTTTTTACAATTGCAGGCAGACGAGACACCAGCGAAGTAGAGAAACACAAGACAGCTCAGATGGAAGTTACCGTCTGTCCCCTGCATGTTTCTCTACTTTGTGTGTTCTGCGGTTAATTTTTTCCAGAATACCCTGCAAGCCACGGGGGCACGCAGGCATTTGCCGGCTGTCATTTTAGTCAAATATTCTTCGAGATATTGTTACAAAAAAAATCAAGCAAACTATTTTAAGTGGCGCACAGGTTTACTCTAATGTGGAAGCCGGAGTTCCGAGATGACTGCCTGGGTAACTGGACTGCCGAATATTTGTGTACACACATACATATAGCTTCGATGACAACTTCTACAAGTTAGCATAATGTTCTAAACAAATAGGTAATTCTTCACTATCGACGAAAGTGAAACGCGAAAAAAAAAGAAAATCTGCCTTTTGCTTTGCCGCACGGTACAGAGCCCCGTGTATAAGCAAAGTTATTTTGGAGCTCGCGACTTTGATCAGCCTCTAAATCATATCGCGCTGTCAGCACGAAAAATTCAGAACGTCAGTCTATATCTTTGTTCGGCTCAGACGCTCCCAGATGATAACAAGCTTAGAAATGCCGGACGCTTTGCGTTAAGTATACGGCCGATCTGGAATCCTTTGATCGGCTAACAAAAACATATCATACGCGATTACAGTTATCGAGAAAAACATCTACAAGGCATTCACCGTTCCCATTCATCGAATCGTTCACTGAGCAAAATGAAAGATTTTTGTTTCAATCTTAGAGTTTTGTTTGTAAGTGTCGCCATTCCGAAAAGCCACCTGAACAATTTCTCATGGTCTTTCAAACTTGTACCTCAGCTAATATTGCAGACATGATGAAATATAGATGAGATGCGTTGAGATGGATGCCTTATCGAAAACACAACATTCGTTTGCTTTATGTGTGCTTTGCACGCGTAGACTACAAATGAGGAACGCTCTGTTACAACAAACAGCGTTTGTGTTTTAGAAGGTCGAAAATAGAGCGCAACCACCCCAAGTTTAGAAAACTCGTCGATGGAAGCGAATATTAACCGAAATGCATTTTGCTAGACAACGCGTTTGTGAAGTGAATAAAATAGGCTCTTGTTTACTCAGGAAGCAAAAGCGGCGTAGGAACTTTATGAAGCTGGGGATACAAAAGGTTTTATGTTTCAAAAACTGGTTTAATTTCTTGTTTTTTATCTACACGCAAGCGTACAGCTGCGTTTTCGGCGTGTTTTCCAAGGTTGCTGCCACCAAAAAAATTAACAAAATAAGAATGCTTCTATAGCGGCAACTAAACCAACAGACTATCATGCCTTGAAAGAGCAGAATCGGAAGAGGCTTTGGTGTGGGAAAGAGTTAAAAAAAAGGGGAAACTTCTTTATACGAGCAGTTTTCTCTCGTGAACTACATGATGATGAACGTATTTGTTTGTATTTTATACCGCGATGAGTGCTATCTTTGCTTGAAGCGAAACTGCTATAGCCTGCCTAGTTGGAACGAATTCATCTTTTCGCCACACGGCTCAAAACAAACGAGGATGTAGAAAAGAGTAATCGCAGTTCAATGTCTTCTCTTTTCTTTGTCGTTTCTTTCTTCGCGCGAAGTGGCTAAAAGATGAATATGTTTGTTTCGCCTAAGACAATAATGAGCTTCCGAGCGGTGCCATCAATGTGGACTGGCCGAGTTAATAAACATGTAAGCGTGCGTATATTTAGTTTTCAGGGATGATGTCCTATGAATTCTAACCACCGAAAGTCCTTCACTTGCAAAATACCTGGAGTAAACTTATCCAGCTAAGGAATAGGAGGGTTTTCCCCTACTTGATGCAGCTCTATCTCTACCCCACCTGTAACGATAAAGTGAAAGATGTCATGAGATCACAAGGGTCACGTGCGTCGTAGTTGGCCGCTGCCACTGCCACTGTCCGTAACCCCTATCGTACGTAAAATAAACTTAATTTAAAAACACCAATGACGCAACGGCAACCTAAAAACTTGAACATTTGGTGCAAATAACACAACGGAAACAAAAGTACCACAGTCGTAAGCGATATCTTTATCGAGTGATGTTTCCACCCATCAATAACGGCAGACACAAACGATTTCTTCTTATTGTTCCGAACAAGAACAACACACTAAGAAAATTCTGTGAGGGTTCTAAAAGGTCAGTGCTGCTCTATTTTGTTTATGGTGGAGATGATTGAAATTACTTGCTGAAAAGAGATCTGAGCTTCTTATAATGGATGAACAGGAAAGCCTCTGGAAATATCTCTGTATCGGACGCTGTAGTCAGGAGGCGTGGACGTTATAGATTTGTTGTACTTAATTTTCAAAAATGAACGACACTGTCTTCGAAGCATCAAAAGAATTAATTTTGTTCTGTGCTTTTGTGCCTCCCAACAATAGGCTGCTAAAATTTTGATATTGCAAAAATTGCTTACCCCTGAAAGGAAATGACGAATGAACGTACTCTTTATTTTCTTGTACATTTTTGGAAATTTTGAGAATATCCGCGAAACTCGAAACTAAGAGCACCGCTAGTCCTTGAAGAGACGAAGGTGATCACAAGAGGGGAAAGGGATTGATCGTTCGCGTGCTTTTGACGACGTCCAGCGTTCATGAAATTCGAGATCCCGAAGAGTGTTCGTTTCACTTAAATAATGGATATGTGGGAGTGTCAATGCCGTGTTTAGGGACGGAATCGATACAGGAAACAAAGCTACGGGCCATTGTAACTACAAGAACGGCAATATATAGATCCATAATGCGTGCTGTTACGCAAAGGAGAAGCAAAAAAAAAAATGAAGGCAGCTTCTCACTACGGGTACCCAGTCTGAATGTAGTGTAATATATAGAGCTGGGCAGCCTTCTTAGCTTCTATTAGTTTGTTTGTCTATCCTCTAATCGTTCTTTCTTTTTGTACTTGTGTGGCCTTTCTGTCTTCTTTTATGATTTTTATTTCTATTTATTTGTTCCTCTCTATTCTTCTCTTCGCACTTACTCTTCCTTCATCTTTTTGCTCTATTTTTCTTAAGATAGTTTTCCTCTCCCTCTCTTTCTTTACCACGCTTGCTCCATCGTTTTAATACGGGTTTTTGCCAGCGTTACGCGAACCGCTCTAGTGGTTTTTTGCTAGTGACGACAACTGATCATCGTTAAGGCACCTGATGAACAAGAAGAAGACTTCTCCTCGGTGTGGCTACGTGCTCAGCATGCTACATCAACGCCTCCTAAAAAACTGGCCCCGTATCTGCATGTCATTCTGCAAATGTCGTCGAAAGACGATAGTCTTGCATGTGGAGAGAGTGAACAAAACATTTATATGATATTCTGTGCGAGAAAATCGGTGAATGGTATTCTGGAAGCACTGCGTTTGAGTGCCTCGAGAGTGCAGCGGAGGCAAACGAACGCATCAAGGCACGTCACACGTAAGACATGAGCGCCACCTGGCAGTTTCTTGGAAAACGAATACGTGCCTCTGACACTCGTGTGCGCGCCCGTCTCAGAGGTGATATGGTGTAGAACGCAAGGCAACGGGTAGGTGCCACCATCGTCTCGTCATATCAAAGCGTTGGAAACACTCGCCTTTTCGTGCAAGCGTTGAATGGTCAGCGCAGCCTGATAAGCGCTACGGCCATTAAAATTACCTATGTATGCCTTTTTTTACTAAAAGACGCACACGCAGAATATATACGCGTTGTTATGGTGCCCCAGACATGCGCAATTATTGCTTTTAAATTGACAATCACACAAGCATGAACGCTCAACCTTGAGGAACAATGGTGGGCGCTGCGAATGAGGTCAGCAATTTCAAATACCTGATGCCTTTAAGAGTGGACAAACATACAAAAGTACAGACAGACAGACCAAAAGTTTTGCGTCGAAGGTCCCCAAGAGAGGCTGCCGTATTTAAAAAATTACGCCTGAAACGTAAGCCGTGAACGCGATGCTCTATACCTCTGATTTTACTCTCCTCCTTCGGTACGAAGGCGAGCGTCTCCGAAGGCGAACACAGCAATTGCTCTTACAATTGCCTCCGAGCAGCCGTGATCTCACGTGACAGAGCTGTACGGTAATATCACGTGACTGAGCGGTATGGAGGCGAGCGGTCTCATGCGGCGGCCGGTCGCAACACAAGGCAGGAGGAATGGCCTCCGAGATTATGTGCTGGCAAGAGGCTCTCGATTGAAAACAGAGCGACGTTACAGGCATAGTTTTTTCAGGAGGCGTTGGCTACATATGAAATGTTACGCTAAGTGGCCATGACAGCATATTATGACACACTACAGCCCACTCCCACCAAGTGCTCCTCTTTTATTAAAAAAAAAGCAAAGACAGGCTGATTTTCCGTACGGAGCGTCACCCTACTTTTAGTCGCACTAGGAAACACGTTCAAATTAACATACTACATCCAGCCACAAGTTCCCCCACTTGTGTTAATGAAGGAAGGGAATGCCGAGAGCTCGTCTGCGTTTTATGGAGCCTATAGGGGTCGTACAACACTTTTTTCAGCATGGTCGAAAAACGCAGCCGATTGGTCGTGGAAGCTCCCAAAAGTACGTCTGCCAATTATAACACTGCACATGGTGCAGTGTTATAACACTGCACTTAGAATAGATCCTCAGCAGGTCGCGGGTTCGATTCCCGGCTGCGGCGGCTGCATTTCCGATGGAGGCGGAAATGTTGTAGGCCCGTGTACTCAGATTTGGGTGCACGTTAAAGAACCCCAGGTGGTCAAAATTTCCGGAGTCCTCCACTACGGCGTCTCTCATAATCGAATGGTGGTTTTGGGACGTTAAACCCCACAAATCAATCAAGAATAGACTCTCAGTCAGCTATGACCACTTACTATGAGCTTGATAAAGGACACATTATAGACTCGGAAATCACTGTGCTGCAGGTCAAGATCCAGCCCTTAGTTGACTTAAGAATGACGTGCTCGGAAGCTATTCTGGGGCTACCACGAGTGGACATCACTTGTCCACGCATGCGCACGATCGCACTTAAAAGCCGTGCATTCAAAAAAAAAAAGAAAAGAGAAAAAGTATTCGTGACAAAACGCGCGTCACGGATTTTTTTTCTCCCGTGGCAACCCTCCTTGCTTAGTTATCTTTGAGCACTGATTGATTTGTCGGGTTTAACGTCCCATAACCACCATTTGATTATGAGAGACGCCGTAGTGGGGGGCTCTGAAAATTTTGACCACCTGGGGTTCTTTAACGTGCACCCAAATCTGAGTACACGGGCCTACAACATTTCCGCCTTCATTGGAAATGCAGCCGCCACAGCCGGTATTTGATCCCGCGACCTGCGGGTCAGCAGCTGAGTACCTTAGCCACTAGACCACCGTAGCGGGGCAGCTTTGAGCACTTTCGTCGGAACCAGAGAATAGAGAACACAATTGCAACGTGCGACAAAGTTTTGTGACTCCCCTCTTGCTGGACGAATTATAAAAAAAATGGTGGGGAATTCTTTAGGCAATGAGCTCCTTTGGCGAGTTCACACCATGACTATTTGGAAAAGTGATGCAGAACTCCTCTATTGAAAACCAGCACATAATGAAGCTAGGAAAGGTACAGGTGACAATAAATGTACTGTTGTAAGCCTATTGCAGTAAGAGAACGCAATGGCAACGTGCGGAAAAGTTTTGTGACTCCCCTCTTGCTGGACGAATTATAAAAAAAATGGTGGGGAATTCTTTAGGCAATGAGCTCCTTTGGTGAGTTCATTACATAACTATTTGAAAAAGTGATGCAGGACTCCTCTATTGAAAACCAGCACATAATAAAGCTAGGAAAGGTACAGGTGACAATAAATGTACTGTTGAAAGTGTATTGCAGTAATCGGCGTCTAGATTTGGCGAAAGTAACGTCACCGGAAGCGGGAAGACAACTTGCCGTCGCTGTGACCAAACCTGCAAAATTCGGTTACGCGCATTATTCTACCCTAGAGTTCTACGAAGTCACGCTCTAATATATTGGTCCAGTAATAAACCACATTGCTTTGAAACTGACTCGTGATTCGAATATGGCCAATCGTTCGAGAAAACAAGAATTCCGAGAACCATTTCTTAGGCTCTCACGAACCATAACTGCTCTCGCGAGTATTATCTACGCATTGCAGGGTAGACTGTAGTTCTAGCATTTAAAGAAATAAAGGAAAGCAAAGGCGGAAGGCAGGTACGTAGTGTGTGTAGACCACAAGAATCTTATCAAACATGCTGAAGAAGTAGCGCAAGTTGGGTGCCATTTCCTTTTTGCTCTACTGTACTTATTTTAATTCTCGTGCGCTCTGAGTGCTCAAACAATGAAACTCTTCGGGCCCACCTGAAGGGGCCTTTTCGTGTTTTTTGGTGCGTTTGCCACGTGCACTCTGTGATCCGCGCACGATGATGTCTCTGCATGTCTTTAAAAGCTTAAAGCTGCACGAATAAAAGTATCGGTGGAAGAGACGAAAGGTACCATGGACGCAGTCCGCAGACTGTATGCGTAGTACTTGAAGAACACGCGCAGATGAAGAGATGAAAGAATCGCGCAGACTAAATGTGTGACAAAAATTTCTACCAATGAAGCTTCAGGTATATATGTAGCAACTGTGTATATTCCAAGAAAACAGGGCCGCAATGGATACAACAGAGAAAAACTTGTGAAGAAACCTACCACGCTAATTAAGGTATTTAAATGAACAATGAGCAGCCCGCGCAAGAAAAAAAAGAGCCTGGAATGTGTGGCACACATCCACGCTAGGGGATAGGCCAAAAGCCAGGTAGTTATAACAAAAACATTTATATTTGTTAGCTTACGCCTTTTCATGTGATGAGAGGGCTAAAGAATATTACACAATGACAAGTAGAAATTATGAATATCAGAAATGAAGCACATAATTTCTACAGCAACAATAAATAAACAAATAAAGCAATTCGGAAGCAAGAAATTTAGGAGTAATGATTGATTCTACAGCCTGAACATCTTCGAACCATGCGGAAGTTTATTAAACACCAGCAATACATCGGCGACTTAACTTCCCATCACTGTATCAAAAGTTCCTGCACAACTATTGATGAATTCATCGGCAGGTGTGCAGGTGTGACGATGTGCTGGTCACGCGCTTGAGTTTGTGCTTTCGATCAGCAATATTAAAAAAAAATTGCACCCTTGCGCCGGCGTTGTCTTGTTGTTTCTTTTTACCTGTCTTGTTCTCGCGGAGCTTTTAGCTCACTCAAAGCATGATCCATCAAGCCCGCGAGAACTTCCTACTAATGCGTGTCTTCGCACGTAAGCCCATCTTAGTGTTGGCCCGTGTGTGTAGTGTGTGAGAGCGTGTGCACGCGCGCATGTGTTTGTGTGTGCACGTGTGTGTGTGCGTGTGTGTGCGTGCG
This sequence comes from Rhipicephalus microplus, assembly GCF_043290135.1. NCBI lineage: Eukaryota > Metazoa > Arthropoda > Arachnida > Ixodida > Ixodidae > Rhipicephalus > Rhipicephalus microplus. Next base: position 13,113,934 of record NC_134707.1, read on the forward strand.
CTCGCTTGCGGCGTCGGCGTTCGTGAATGCCTGCACACAAGGCAAAGTTCTTGCTTATTCTGGTTCGGGATCATGCCTTTCAATCGAACGACCATCAATCCTCACTTTGCCGCACAGCTGGAGCAGACGAGCTAATCCTCCACACGTGATGGAGTGTCGACGCGGCAAAAGTGGCGACATGCCTTCGCATCGAGTACTAAAAGGAAAGAAGCGGGCATTGCAGAAGATTAGTTTCAGCCTGATGTTATTTCCCCGGTTCTTGCGTGTTTCGATGGGCAATAGATGTTTGAGTTTCCGTGGCCTATTGGGGTTATTCGATTAGTATCGCTGTCAGATGACAACAGCAGAAAAAAAAATAAGCTGTAGACGCTCCTTATTCGAAGAGCAGCAACGGTCACTTCCCGCCTCACGCCTTGCCCATCCAGAAAAAAATAAAAAGTAACAAAAACTTGTTCTACGTATATGCAAACCGAATGTTTTTCTGAACACCATATGCCTTAGAAAAGTGCTCTCATAAAATAGATATAATCTACCTGTAAACATCCTGAATTAGCAATTAGCCTTTAAGGTGGAAATTACATGAAACACAGCAATCTCCCCAAAGAAAATTTTCGATGCATATCATATCCGATTTCTGCAAACTATTGGAGTAAAAATGCACATGCAACCTCCTAGTCAATATTCTCTCCGATGCTAATGCCATAGGCGTGTATTTAACAGTCGGTGAACCCCTAATATTAGGCCTTTGCAGCCCGGCATGATGAACTTCCTGATTAAGTGGAAGATTTCTGAAGTATAATAACCACTGTTAGTTTGCGTTCCCTCGTTTTCATTTTGTAATACAATCAAAAGGCGACTGCTCCGAAGAAACCTGATGCCTTTCGCTTAAAGAAAGAGTAATCATATTCATGCGCACTTTGATGTTAAGCTTCTTGTCTCACGGTTGAACTCCAGTTTATGCATCTAAATAATGCTGCATGACAACGTCTTGCTCTCTACTAAACACACTTTTGATCCGATTTTCATTCCCATTGTATTAAGTTGGCAGATGAGCGCTGGCGCATGGACACTTTTGCCGTAAAGCAAGAGCCAACTTACAAAAGGACAAACAACACGAACACGACAAGACAGAGATCGTCTTAGCGCTTTCCACAAGAGCTCCCTTACAGAATTTCAGGTCGGCGCCAACTCTATCCTTGTATTGTTATCTTGTTTGAGCTGCTTGTCGTTTTGTATAAGCATGCATATATACGCTGGACCAAATAATTGTTGTAGTGCAAGATGAACATGTAACTTTGAGCAACAGAAACTGTAAAAGTACACGTATGTGCCCATCTACAGTGGTGAAAAAATCCCTGTACAGGGGGTGCGTGCTCGAGAGTTACAGACGACAAGTTACCGTGTCGAAACGTTTACTTACTCTGAGGGTTGTGTCACATACCTCGCAATTAACTGACGAGAAATCTGCTCGCATGCCGTGTTCATACTTCAAAGTTCACACTATAAATAAAAGCCTTCAACTCGGGACGCATTATTTCATCGCTTTCGTATAGTACATAACGGGCCCTCAGCTTTATTTTTCGAATATCAATTCTTCTGTGCCCGTTAATGCGCCGGTACATATTTCTAGAAAGTTATCGCACACGTACGGTATGTATCAGTGAATACCTTCATGGTGAGATGACTTCCCAGCAATATATTACTTATTCATCAGACTCGAGTACTGATGCTAATAAACAGTGTGGACACTTGATAAAAAAACGTACTTTCTCATTGTTCAGTGTAGAATAGAGCGCATTTTCTCGGCTCTCTGATACTACATTTATTATAGAAAATTTTGTCTATCCCCAGGTGACCCCGCAGGAGCAGTCATATTAAGTGGTGCTCCCGCTACTCACAGCACCGTCAAATGGTCGAGCTTTCCGTGCAGCACTAGCAGCGCCACGATGAGCATCCCGAAGGCCCTGAGAGCGGTATCCGTCCAGATGGGGATCTTCAGCAGAGTCATGGAGAGGTATTTGTTGATTCGGTACATGAACCTCTGGACCTCGATATGGATCGCGGCCTCGCTGGTTTTCCTGGACAAGGTCAGTTCCCGGAGATGTTCGACGGGCGAGAGCAGCGTCCTGTTAAGTCTAATCGAGACGAAGCACAACAAGAAGAGATAGCTGGCTTCGAACGTGGGCACGTACATCTGATTTATGGCCACGCAGCTACCGGTGGCCAACACTGCGGTGAGGAGCGTGATCAGGTAGACGCATCTGACGAACAGGTAGCAGTACCACGTGCACACGAATCCGAGGAAGTTGTGGCTTATGTCGCTCAGGTAGTGGCAGTACCGCTCCCACTTCCGGTGAAGCCCACTCAGGGCGTCGTGGGTGATGAACTGGTAGGTACACTGCAGCTCGGCGGCCGCACATTGCATCTTCCTGCAGACGTCCAGGCAGAAGACGGTGTATGTTGTCATCGCCATGTAGGCTTGGGACGTCGTGAACAGACTGAGGAAAAATATGCGCGTGGGGTCATCCAGCAAAGACTCGTGCGCCTCGCACGTCCATGATGGGAAGGTAGACAAAAAGCAGAGCAAGAGGCCCATAAAGGCGTGGCCGAACAGCAGTGGCGGGACCAGCTTGTCATGCCAGGAAAAAGGTGGCCTCAGAGAACGTTGCCCCAATTCGAAACCACCGTTGGCTTCCGAGGACTCGAAGTAACGTGAAGAGAGCATGGCCTTGTTGGATTTGTAAGCCCATAGGCTCTTGGCTCCGGTAATGGCAGCCAGACTGAGTATGACTTCACTGATTTCGAACAACGCTTCCGGAAAGCTGTTGGTGGACTTCCATGGAAGCCAGTAAAAAAAGCGAAGCAACGTAAATGCGAAGTTCAGCTTCAGCAGGATCAGGACTAGCATCTT